>NW_027133557.1:0-91507 GCF_026122565.2 Emydura macquarii macquarii
TAGCTAATGCAAATTGCTTGTCCTTGTTAACCTGGATCACCTATGTACAGTACTCCTGTGTCATGTCTGCGACACAGCTCAATAAAGCAAGTGGCCTTGATTCAAATCTCACCCATATTTGTGTAAACCAGCAGCATTCACCAATGCAGGTGTAAATCAGTAGTAGCCACATGCAACTCAGTGGGTCTGATTCTCCTCTCATTCCTCTTGATGTAAATTAGGAGTCACTCCATTGTTCTAAAATGTGTGTAAATGTATGGAGAATCCATTTGCCCTACATTTTAAGATGCAATAAACTTAGTCAAATAAATAACTTAAAAACCTTTTCCCTTTTGATTTGGTCATGAAATGAAAACCACACTTGGAGACCAATCCTACAGTTCTTTTTGAGGATAACATCTGTGACCCGTCCATGCCTAAGGTAGCCCATCTGAAAATGCCAAGGGCAGGCTGCAAAAAGGAGAGCTGATTCTCCCAAGCTGGTTAGAGTCACCAACCAGTTACAGACAGTGCTTCTGATTCCCCGCACTGGTTATCAGGAAGCTAAAACAAAAGAATACACAGCCCTCTCTACTGCAGTTCAGCCTCTGGCTCCTAGTCAGCAACTAGGTCCAGTAAAGAGATAAATTAATTTAAACTATGTGAAGTGAAGACCCGCTCAATCGATCTGGAAGTTGATTTAACAAAACCACCTCCGGAAAAACAGTAATGCTGCATCGACGGGTCCATGTTTCCTGCCTGCACAGCATGGTGGAGAAGGCATGTAGAACGGACTTTAGGAAGTTGACAAGAAATATGCAAGCTACTCTGTGTAGCTTGCGTATCTCCCGTCGACTGCTGCCAAATTTGCCAGGCCTCGGTAATTACTAAAGGTTTATTATAAAATGAAAGAAATAAATGAGAAGAGAGATGTTAAATGGACAAAGCAATCAAATCCATACAAATGACTTCAAAGTCCATGTGCCTATCAGGTTCACAGTAGCACTGTGGAGTTTTTAGGCTTGTACTGTTCCTCTGGTGTATATCCAGGACCTGGATGGGTCTCAGTCCTTTGTTTCAGAGCTTCAGTTGCAGGTGAGTTGATCCAGAAGTAGGAAGCAGGAATGAAGACCACATGAGATGGAGCAGCTGCCTTTTATGTCCCTTTGCCATTCAGCTTGTGGAAATTCACAGAAACAAGGTGGAGTCCAGGGTCACCTGGGCAAGTCCCGGTGATTCATAAGGTGCGACCCCAGGGTTCTTTCCCTGGGTTCATTGCACCTTGGAGCTCCTTCAATGGGCCATTAAGCAGCTTATTGCTGCTATGATCCTGTCTGGGATGTCGCCCAGAAACACAGCACAAGTTGCAATACAGATATCCATAACATATATAACAAACATCCATAACATAACATAACAAAACATATCCATAACTTCCAATACAAGTATGCACATAAACAAAAACAATATCATCATACTCAGCAAATTATAACCTTTCTAATGGTAGCTGGCATGGCCTATCTCATATGAATTATTTTAATTTTGAAATATTGATGTTTAATAATATTATAAATGGTCCCCCTAGCCCAGACAGTGTCACAACATCACCTTGTCTTCAGGGGAGATTTTGGTGCATTCTGTCGAACCTACTATGATGACTATGGAAATTCCAGGTTATTAACCTGCAACCCTAATTAACTGAATGCCGAAAATACCATCCAAAAAAAAAAAAAAGATCTAAGTACAAGGAGAGATGAATTGAAGGCCACAGAACCTCACCCATCCACTCATGCAGTAGCAGAGAACATACAGAAGTCCTCAAATCTTGATTTAAAGACTTCAAGTTACAGAGAATCCACCATTTACTCTAGTTTAAACCAGCAAGTGATCATGCCCGATGCTCCAGAGTAAGGTGAAAATTCCCCAGGGTCTCTGCCAATCTGTCCTGGGGGAAAATTCCTTCCTGACACCAAATATGGTGATCAGTTAGACCCTGAGCCTGTGAGCAAGACCCACCAGCCAAAGGAGCTGTGTAGTAGTTGGGAAGTAGTAAGACAAAGAGTAGCTGCTCATGGTGAAGAGAGGGGATTGTATGTGTATGTGTAATGAGAGTAGTTGAATAAAAAGACTTCTGGAAACTCTAAGAGAGGTCCAAACTGGGCTTCCTCTAACAGGAATAGTGTTGATTAACAAGAATTCTAGGTGGATCGCAGGATCAAAGAACCACTGTCCTCAACAATGTAGTCTAACAGTATCAGTGATCTATTCACCTCTGCTATTTCCATGATATTTTTTCCACATCCTCTGTCTTTATTATATCTAAGAACCTATAACTCTGCCACCATTAGACTTGGTCAGAATTATTCATCCTAGCCATTTTTCTAGCAGACAATGTAGTATTCTCAAAAGTGACATTTTCAATGGTAAAATATCAGTGGTAGTGGTTTTTTTTTGTGTAAATTGCCCCCTGGAATGGAATCCATGCTGACCAGGAAGGTACACAACTCCTAACTCAATTTTTATTCAGCTGTTGTTCAAGCTGCCTACAGTGGAATTTGCATGCGTACCAGATAACTAAGACTTGGTTCATGGAAAATGGAAAAAAAATCTTTTAGAGCCTTTAGTTTTCTTCCCTGGAAGCAAAGAAGAATCATTGTCCCTGTGGGACATTCTAGTGCTTTGTCCTGCCCTATGCCAGGAGTGGGGTCTCCCACCTATTCCCCTGTGGAACTGACTGAATAGGCCCCAATTTCCCATCCTTTTTGACTGTTAGACAACAGGGACTGGCTGGAACTGAACCACCTGGTCTGAATGCCCCCTGCCCTCCTCCCCCAGATTCCAGGGACCTTCCGATTCATCTTGAAATTCTCCACCTCAGCCCTGTCTTTTCCCTGCTCTCTCTAAAGTTTCCGGGTAGTAGAGAAGAGATGGAGTTTCGGTCTACAGAATAGAAAGGGGATTCCAGAGAGGCTTCTGGAGAGAGACCAACCATGTGGTTCTCTCAATCTGTGCACCTCTCAGCTTGTGGTGCCTAGCGTGGTTAAAGAGGGTCTCTATAAATCCTGGATTTACATTCTATAATCAGCGTGCTGCTCACGTTCCACCAGCAGGGAACTGTCTGTCCCTTTGGAGGGCCGTATCCGTCACAGAGACCTTGTGGACAGCACTCACACCAGAGGATGCTTTTCTTAGCACCCTCTTCACTTCTTGGTTCCTCAGGCAGTAGATGAAGGGGTTAAGCATAGGGGTGACGACCGTGTACACGACAGACACCAGCTTGTTCACGTCAAAAGGGAGGTGCAGGTGGAAAAGGCTTTCTTCTTTCCCTGTACAGTTGGGATGTGCAGGATGTTGGCTATGATGCAGAGATAGGAGACTATGGTCACAGAGAGTGGGATGAGCAAGGCCAGCACAAATTCCACCATCTCTGTCAGTGACATGTTGGTGCAGGCTAGGTTCAGCACTGGGGAGATGTCACAGAAGAAGTGGTTGATGATCCCCGGGCTGCAAAACGTCAGGAGTGAGATGAAGAACACCTGGACCAGGGAGATGGAGAAGCCACTCATCCAGGAGACAGCTGCCAGCTGCAGGCAGAGCCGGTGGGTCATGATGGCTGGGTAATGCAGCGGGTTGCAGATGGCCATGTAGCGGTCGTACGCCATGGAAGCCAGCAGGACACACTCAGTGCATAAGAGCGAGCTGAAGAAGTAGAGTTGGGTCATGCATTCCACAAAGGAGATGCTCCTGCTCTCCACCAGGAAATTCATCAGCAGTTTGGGGATGGTGACTGAGATGTACCAGGCTTCCAGGAAGGAGAGCTGACTGAGGAAGAAATACATGGGTTTGTGGAGGTGATGGTTCATCCTGATCAAGGCGATTATGACTACATTCTCCAGGAGGGTCAGCACATAGGCCACCAGGAATATCATGAAGAGCAGTAGCTGTAGCTCCCGGATGGTCGGGAATCCTAGCAGGATGAACTCCTGTACACTGGTGTGGTTCTCCTGCTCCATGGGACCCTTGAGGCTCTGCAAAGGCAGCAGTAGAAAGAAAGAAAGAAAGAAAGAAAGAAAGAAAGAAAGAAAGAAAAGTGGTTGAAGTCACAGATGCCCATTTTCTTGAGATCTTTCACTACAGCACTTTATTTTATTCCTTATTATTAGACCCCATTCTCTAGTTCTGGAACACCTTGTCGTTGTGGGAACAATGGCCCAGGTTCTCAGATGGTAATTTTCCCCAGTAGAAGATCTCACTCATTACTATTCTATCAACTCAACTGTCCTTAAGTCAGAGCTGTAGAGGGGGAGATTTAAAAAAGCACCTAAGGTGTGCAAGTCCTATTGGAAATCAGTTTAACTTCTATCAAAGATACTTGTGTGGCCACCTTCACTGTAGTGTCTGAGCACTTGCAATCCTTCATATAGTTATCCTCCCAATGCCCATGTGGGTTTGAGTAGTGCTGTTATGCCCATTTTACAGAGGGAGAACTGACAGATTTGATTTAGTTGGGGTTGTCCCTGCATTGAGCAGGGGGTTGGACTAGATGACCTCCTGAGGTCCCTTCCAAGCCTCATATTCTAGGATTCTGTGATGACCAGATATTCAAAGTTACTTGAGATGCCTAAAGATGCAGATAGCTTCCTAGTGAAATTTACAAAAGGACCTAAGTGATTTAGACACAGAGAGTTGGTGGCAGAGCAGGAATGGATCCCAGGTCTCTCAAGGCCCAGGCTATCCCTATAACTACCACACCGTCCCTCTTCTCACATGTGCTTTGGCATATTTGAAATTCTTTCCCATTGTCTTTCGAGGGCAAAGAGTTCCTGCAAGAAATTTTAGACTGTACAGTGGCAGAGGAAATCCCTTGCTGAACAATGAAACAGGGTTTGTGCACCTTGAAGCTATTTGTGCACATTCCTGGATCTTCAATTTGCTGCTACCAGTCAGGACAAAGGCTTGGACACTGATATAGGAAAGTCCAGTGAAGACCCATTCTCAATCTGCAGCAGTGGGTCAGAAGAGGAATCAGTTATGTTAAGATGCACCAGGAAATCAGTAGGAATCTGCCTAAAGAGCAGCTAAGAAAAAAATCAGATTTCAATGACAGAGTGGCAAATCAAGAATAATGCTAACAACGTTCACTGGCGAGGGAAAAGCAATGGATACATTGCAAGTGCAAGGTGAAAAGAGGTATGGACCAGGAAATCTGGTACTAGGTTAGGAATCAAGTTTCCTGGGTTCTGTTCTCAGTTTTGCCACTGAGTCATTGTTTAATTCCTCAGTTTCCCCATCTGTCAGGTAGTGATAAACCTATATCTTTATATAGCTTTATAGAATGGAATAATAAATAATAAGATGGGTCATATTTAATGTTAACTCATGTCACAAATGAACCCATCTCTAGAATAAGATACCAGATAAGTCAGCTGTCAGTGTGTCATTCTGAAGCCTAGAATGTCTATTGAGTCAGTGTAAAGTGGTGGGAACAGCCCAAACATGGTGGAGAGCAATTTTTGTTCAGAATATCATCTGATTGAATCATCACTGGGACTTGTGGTTTCCTATCATCCTATTTTTTAAGTTCTCAGCCAGTTGGACTTTACAAATTAGACCTTTGTAGTGTATAGCTACAGTGAGCCATGTATCCATGCCATGCCAAGAACCTTAGATCATTGTGATATCATAAGTAACAACCAATGACCACCCTTCCTCTACAGCTAATTTGCATGCAATAATTTCATTGTTTGTATGAGACAGACTACACAATGGTGGATTACATGGTCCAAATGTCCTACCCATGTCACAACATGGCTTTCATCTACCTGTATTAAATAATGATTGCTATTATATCATGAAGAAGAGGACAGCTCACATTTTGATATTCACTTCATAACCTGCTAGTATCATATTCAATTTCGGGTCCAGAGAGGTCAATAGAAAATAATCATCATCAATGAAAGAAGGAAAGACAGACAGAAAGAGACACTGGATTTTTAGCTTTGAGTGCTACTACTGTCGCTAATCAATTCACGGCCAAAACAAGGTTGGTCATTTTTATGCCCCAGTTTTGCAAAGACTGAAGCAAGTGCTGAACTTTAAACACATGAGAAGCAACATTCCTTTCCACAGGAAATCTCACATGCATAAAATTCACCATGCAGGATTGGTTTTAATATGTAAATTTTGAATCTTATTGAGGAAAACTCAAATTACAAAAAGGTGAAACAAAATAATAATAATAGTCAACATTTGATGTTAATTTCAAATCGTATTTGTGTATAAATATTTATTGTTACTAACCATTCGTTTCAAGTTGTACTAGTGTTACATTCATTTCATACCACAAAGAGCAGAAGAGATTCAAACATAATACTGTCAATTAATTAGAAGGTGGGTCACCTTTAGATAGAATCATGGAATATTAGGATTGGAAGGGACCTCAGGTGGTCATCTAATCCAACCCCCTGCTCAAAGCAGGACCAGCCCCAACTAAATCATCCCAGACAGGTCTTTGTTAAGCTGCACCTTAAAAACCTCAAAGGATGGAGATTTCACCAGCTCCCTAGGTAACTCATTCCAGTGCTTCATCACCCTCCTAGTGAAAAAGATTTTCCTATTAGCCAACCTAGACCTTCCCCACTGAAACTTGAGACCATTGTTCCTTATTCTGTCATCTGCCGTCACTGAGAACAGCCTAGCTCCATCCTCTCTGGAACCCCTCTTCAGGTAGTTGAGGCTGCTATCAAATCCTCCTGATGTGACATTTGATTCATAATACAAAAACAGGAGGAGAGGCGTTCCAAAGCATCTAAGGGATATGGCAGCAAATGAGACATTTGTCCTTAAATAGCTTAGATGCTTTTGAATATCTCCTTCATATCAAATAGAGGGCTATATTCTCATCTCCATTATACCAACAGAGAAAAGAAGTAAACATAAGATTTGCAAAGGAACTTAAGTGAAATACATAGCCAAAATCCCATTGGTTTCTAATGGGAATTGGGAGCTTTATTTCTTTAGCCTAAATCCAATGGCAGATGAAATTCAGTGTTGATAAATGCAAAGTAATGCACATTGGAAAACATAATGTCAACTATGCATAAAAAATGATGGGGTCTAAATTAGCTGTTACCACTCAAGAAAGAGATCTTGGAGTCATTGTGGATAGTTCTCTGAAAACATCCACTCAATGTGCAGCGGCACTCAAAAAAGCTAACACACTGTTGGAAATCATTAGGAAAGGGATAGATAATGTGACAGAAAATATCATTGCCTCGGTATAAATCCATGGTATGCCCACACCTTGAATGCTGTCTGCAGATTTGGTTGGCCCATTTCAAAATGATATATTAGAATTGGAAAAGGTACAGAAAATGGCAACAAAAATAATCAGGGGTATGGAACAGCTTCCATATGAGGAGAGATTAATAAGACTGAGACTTTTCAGCTAGGAAAAAAAGATGACAAATGGGAGGAAATGATAGAGGTCTATAAAATCAGGACTGGTGTGGAGAAAGTAAATAAGGAGGTGTTATTTACTCCTCCTCATCACACAAGAACTAGAGGTCACCCAGTGAATTAATAGGAAGCAGGTTTAACATGAACAAAACAAAGTATTTCTTTACACAACACATGGTCAGCCTGTGGAACTCTTTGCCAGAGGATGTTGTGAAGGCCAAGAATATAACGGGGTTCAAAAAAGAACTAGATAAGCTCATAAAGGAGAGGTCCATCAATGGCTATTAGCCAGGATGGACAAGAATGCAAAACCATGCTCTGAAGTGTCCCTAGCCTCTGTTTGCCATAAGCTGGGAATGAGAGACAAGGGATGGATCACTTGATGATTACCTGTTCTGTTAATTCCCTCTGAAGCACCTGGCATTGGTCCCTGTCAGAAGACAGGATACTGAGTTAGATGTACCATTGGTCTGACCCACTATGGCCGTTCTTATGTCCATGGAAAGCAATGAACTCACTCCAGATTTATAGGGGGGCAACTGAGATCCAGAAAATGCTTAGCAAATCAAATATATTTAACCTGGGATTTTCAAAACGCTTAAGTGAATTAAGTGCCCAGCTTCCACTGACTTGAAAAGAGAGTACATATAAAAATCTTTTGAGCCATCTTTGAAAATCCTGGCCTTAAAGACCAATTAGTACAAAGGATGAGTCTTTATTTTCATGAATGTAACATAGGTGAAGAAATAGCACAACTAAATAAATGAAGATAATAATAAATCATGATGACATTCCTGTTCTAGCGATAGCACAGACAATACATTTATGTTGCAGGAATCTATCGGATGCATCTGACGACGTGGGTTGCAGCTCACAAAAGCTTATGCCTGCAGAAATTTATTAGTCTTTAAAGTGCTACAGGACTCTCGTTGTTTTTGCTGCATACAGACTAACACGGCTACCCGTCTGGAACTTATCTCTCTGTTGATCTATCTACATATATACTCACCTCTCGTGTCTCTCATATACACGCATCTATCTGATCTCTCCATCTACATATATACTCATTTATCTCATCTCTCTATCTCTGGTATGATTCAGTGTTTCCTCACCTTTCCATTCATGATTCCTGAGGGTGTAGAGAACGCAAGATTAAGCCCTAAAAAAGTTGCCAAACAGAGCTACAGCAGGAGAAACTTCCATTCCAATCACCTGAGTAGCAGATCAGCAGCTATGGGCTGTTCCCATCTTCCAGTTCTTAGACAAAGCCTCCCCACTGCATTGTCTTCATAAGACACAGCTGAACAGATTCCGAACTGCTGCCAGTAGGGGCAACTGCACCGATGCCGATGGCTTTTGGACCAGTTTCCACCAGGTGAGAGTTGTTCACAGTGTGGAAGGAGCAGCTCAAAAAACTCTGCTCTGCATCCCCTGAGATATGATCAGAGGAACAGCCCCCGGAGCTTCCCATCACAGGTTTCACACCGAGGTGTGACTCACTGAAATAATTTTGGCTGGGCTTGGCCAAAGCAGTGTGGCTTGGTGGATGGAGTACTGGGCGGAAACCTGGGTTCAGTTCCCCTTTCTGCCACCAGCTTCTGAGGGACTTCAACCAACTTCCCTTCCTGTGCCTCAGTTTCCCCCAACCATAAAATTGGGATAATGATTCTGGCTTCCTTGTAAAGCCTTCTAAGCTCTACTAATGAAAAGTGTTATATAAGAACTATGTATTGTCTAACACAAAACTTGTATTTCTTGCCTGCTTTTGGGTGTTTAGCGATTTGAATGGGGTTATAAGCTCACCAGATGATCTGATCAGAAGATAATGAAGGAAAAACATTTTCACTAGAAGGGTGGTGAAGAATAAAAATGGGCTACCTAGGGAGGTGGTGGAATCTCTATCCTTAGAGGTTTTTAAGGCCTGGCTTGATAAAGCTCTGGCTGGGTTGATTTAGTCAGGGTTAGACCTGCTTTGAGCAGGGGATGGGACTAGGTGACCTCCTGAGGTCCCTTCCAACCCTAATAGTCTATGATTCTATAGAAGGGCTGGGGTACCTGAAGAGAGGACATTTCATTCTCTCACCTCACCTCAGCCCCAGCACAGTATTCCATGTACAACCCCAGGAGATGGCTTTGGGTTGGATGGGAGCAGTGAAAGCCTCCATACTCAGAAGCATCAGCTAGGGTAGTAAGAGGGGAACTCTACACAGTGCCATCTGCTGGTTAACTTAACTGTCTGGGTTTTTTTCTACGGGAATTTGGTATGGACTGTAATACTTTGATCTCATTTCAATTGTTAAGTTAGTATGTGGGTGCTGGTTGGAATTGGTGGCCAGGACCCTACCGTAGGTTACAGTAGATGACCTAGGTGACAGGCCCTTCTAGCCTTAAATGCTATGACACTAATGGTGCACCTGACTTCCTTGAGCAGGATGGGGAAACCATCCCAAATTAGGACAAAAAAATTGAAATCTTAAAAATTGTTGTGAAGAGATAATTCCCAAAATGTTGGGATTGGGTCAACTGAGATATGCTGTTCCCATAAGTCAGTTTCTTTTCATTTTCTCCTTTTTATTTTATGTTTTTTATGATAAGTTCACTTAAATTTCAAAATGAAATGTTGCATGGACAGAAAATAAATGGAAGCTTTTTGTTTTGTGCTGGGGCTGAGGGAGTTGGCTGAGGTGATTTCAGAGCCATTGGCTATTATCTTTGAAAGCTCGTGGCAACAGGGGGAGGTCCCTGAGGACTGGAAAAAAGCATATATAGTGCCCATCTTCAAAAAAGGGAGGAAAGAGGATCCAGGGAACTACAGACCAGTCAGGCTCACTTCAGTCCCTGGAAAAATCATGGAGCAGGTCCTTAAGAAATCCATTTTAAGGCACTTGGAAGAGAGGAAGGTGATCGGGAGCAGTCAACACGGATTCACCAAGGGAAAGTCATGCCTGACCAACCTGATTGCTTTCTATGATGAGGTGACTGGCTCTGTGGATGTAGGGAAGGTGGTGGATGTGATGTACCTTGACTTTAGCAAAGCTTCTGATACTGTCTCTCACAGTATTCTTATTAGTAAGTTAAAGAAGTATGGGTTGGATGAATGGACTATAAAATGGATAGAGAACTGGATAGAGCAAAGGGCTCAACAAGTAGTGATCAATGGCCCCATGTCTAGCTGGCAACCGGTCACAAGCGGAGTTCCCCAGGGGTCGGTCCTGGGTCCGGTTTTGTTCAACATCTTCATTAGTGATCTGGAAATGGGGTAGACTGCACCCTCAGCAAGTTTGCAGATGACACTAAGCTGGGGGGAGTGGTAGATACCCTGGAAGGTAGGAATAGGATACAGAGTGACCTAAACAAACTGGAGGATTGGGCCAAAAGAAATCTAATGAGGTTCAACAAAGAAAAGTGCAGAGTCCTCCACTTAGGAAGGAAGAATCCCATGCACAGCTATAGACTGGGGACCGACGAGCTAGGCAGCAGTGCTGCAGAAAAGGACCTGGGGGTAACCGTGGATAAGAAGCTGGATATGAGTCAGCAGTGTACCCTGGTTGTCAAGAAGGCTAATAGCATATTAGGCTGCATTAGGAGGGCCATTGCCAGCAGGTCGCAGGAAGTGATTATTCCCCTCTATTTGTCATTGGTGAGGCTGCATTTAGAATATTGTGTTCAGTTTTGGGCCCCCCACTACAAAAAGGATGTAGACAAGTTGGAGAGAGTACAGCAGAGGGCAACAAAAATGATTAGGAGGCTGGAGCACATGACTTATGAGGAGAGGCTGAGGGAACTGGGCTTGTTTAGTCTGCAAAAGAGAAGAATGAGGGGGGATTTGATAGAGGCCTTTAACTACCTGAAAGGAGGTTCCAGGGAGAATGGGGCTAAGCTGTTCTCGGTGGCGGCAGATGACAGAACAAGGAGCAACGGTCTCAAGTTGCAGTGGGGGAAGTCTAGGTTAGACATTAGGAAAAAGTTTTTCACTAGGAGGGTGGTGAAGCACTGGAATGGGTTACCTAGAGAGTTTCTATAAACTGATGTTTGCCAATGGGAAAAAAAAGAAGCCTTGACCATCTCTATATTTAACAATAAATAAACCGGCTGTGTTTTTTAAAAAATAAATATCTATAGGGAGAAAAGTGCTCAAATCCCAGATGAAAACCCTAGCTGTTGTTATTGCCACCATCAGCTAAAATGTCAAGGGAGGTTTCCCCTTCTCACACAAAGAATAAATAATGAATCAGGACAGATGCTGACTTTCTGTAAATAAATAGAATGCAAAATGAATGCGGCTGGCATCAGAACTGAAGTGTGGAGTCAAGCATATACCAGCCTCCCTGTTGAAAGATCTGATCTGAATGAAGGCGATGAGGATGAAAGATAGCCTGCAAACCCATATACTGGTATCGATACTAGAGAAAAGTTCACCTCCGAGATGTTGGCTGGTAATGCCTCCTGCTTAAAGGTAAACCAATTTACAGATGTATAGATTTTAAGGGCAGAAAGGCCATTATGGTCATCTAGTCTGACTTCCTTCATAATAGAGGCCAGATAAGCTCACCCAGTGATTCCTGCATAGAATAACAATTCCTGGTTGAAACTAGAGCAAATCTGTAAGAAACATATTCAGTCACGATTTTTATGACTTCAAGTGACAGAGATTATATCACATCTCTTTGTAAATAATTCCAGTTTTCCATCCGCTATACAGAAGATAAAATATGTAATAGATCATCTTGCCAAATCCTTTCGTTTCCATTGCAACATTTAAGTTGCCCCTCTAACTTGGAAACTACTATAGACTCTGATGTAGGAGGGTTCTTAAACATGTGCATAACTTCAGGCTTAGTTAGTAAACTAAAGGCTCTAAAAGATTTTTAGAAGTTCACCTACTACAGGACAGACCCCACAAAGAAAACAACAGAACACCACTGGCCATCGCCTACAGCCCCCAGCTAAAATCTCTCCAACACATCAGTAAGGATCTACAACCTATCCTAGCAGATGATCCCTCACTCACTCAAGCCATGGGATGCAGACCTAGCCTTACTTACAGACAGCCCCCCAACCTGAAGCAAATACTCACTAGCAACCGTACACCATACAACAAGAACACTAACCCAGGAACCTATCCCTGCAACAAACCCCATTGCCAACTCTGCCCACACATCGACTCTAGTGACACATCACAGGTCCTAACCACATCAGCCTCACCATTAGGAGCTCATTCACCTGCACATCTACTAATGTTATATACGCCACCATGTGCCAGCAATGCCCCTCTGCCACGTACATTGGCCAAACCGGACTGTCACTGGGCAAAAGAATAAATGGACACAAATCAGTTATAAAAAATGGTAACCTCCATAAACCAGTCGGAGAGGACTTCAATCTCCCAGGACAATCTGTAGCTGACTTGAAAGTTGCCATACTTCTACAAAAAAACTTCAAAAACAGACTTCAGAGAGAAACTGCAGAGCTGGAACTGATCTGCAAACTTGACACAATCAGACTGGGTCTGAATAGGGACTTGGAATGGTTATCTCATTACAAGAAGTAATTGTCACTGTTCACACATTCTCACCTTCTAATCAGTGGTTGTGAATAAGCCTCATCTATTCTAACTGAATAGACTTTGCTAACACCTACCCTCCCCATTGTTGTTCCTTACCCTTGT
Source organism: Emydura macquarii macquarii (assembly GCF_026122565.2). Classification (NCBI taxonomy): domain Eukaryota; kingdom Metazoa; phylum Chordata; order Testudines; family Chelidae; genus Emydura; species Emydura macquarii. The sequence goes on from NW_027133557.1 coordinate 13,106, forward strand.
ATGTATATATATATTCCCTATCTGATTTCTATTTCTTGCATCTGACGAAGTGGGTTGCAGCCCACAAAAGCTTATGCCTGCAGAAATTAAATTTGTTAGTCTTTAAAGTGCTACAGGACTCTCGTTTTTGCTGTATACAGAGTAACATGGCTGCCCCTTTGGAACTTTTTAACATAGTAAAGTGTCACTGTGCAAGCAACTGTGGTTGTGAGCAGTTGTTAAAGGGGCTGTTGTGTCCTTCTGCTTGCCTCCACTGGTGTGGAATGCAGCACCTACTGCACCCTCCTCAGTTTCCTTCTAGACCGCTTGGGGATGGGGGCTGATAACAAAGTGGTAGGTGGTGGAGGGTTTTGGAGAGGCTTCAGAGGGAGTCTGTCCTGCTGCTGCTCTTCCTGGAGCTCTACCAGATGCCTCAGCATGTCGGACTGATCGCTCATAATACACAACCTCTCCTGTTGCATATCATGCTCCTGCTCCTGTGAAGGTCTTCAGTGTTCCATGTCTATGTGTAGTTTTTCAGACAACGACATCCTCCAGGCTCTGAGCTCTGTGTCAGCAGCCGCGGAGGTGTTCTTTAGTTTGCAGAACATGTCATCTCGTGGGTTTTTTTTCCTCTTCCTAACCTGGGAAAGTCTTTCAGCTGGAGTTCGGCAAGGGTAGCCGAAGGTCGAGGTGTCTACTGTATGATAAGCAAAGCACAAAGTTGCCATTCTTAGCCAACCCAAAGTAGTAAAGGAAATGTTACAATGTAAAAAGTACTCCCCTTCATGTTCACAAGGCTAAGCCAGACCCGCATTCCATTCTGTACATCTTGGAAGGGTTGGACTGGTGCGACAGACATGGTAAGCAAGGGGCCCTTGCATCCGTTATGGAGAGGCTTCATTAACACTAAAATCCACAATCCACACTTGAGCAAGGAGAGGGATCACCGGGCTTCCCTGTAACATGCCAAATATCAGTTTGGGAGGAGGTGGGCAGAACAGATTAAGTGACACTGCGGGTGAAATGTAGAGGCAGAAAACATAGGGCAACCAGTGTCCCGACCCATAATTCCCATTGCAACAGTACTAGGACTAGGAATAGTCTTGGTGAGGTGCCCATGGACCCCATCCATGGCAGAGGAATAAAACGGATGACTGTATTGGTCAGGTACTTTAAAATTGTACCATCTTCCCAAGGGGGCCATGTGCGATATCAATCTCCTGAGGGTAACACAGACGGAAAGGGAAGATTTGCTGCAAGCATTGGGGTACAGGCCTGGCCCTTATGCTGTTATGCTGTGTTCCGTGATGATGCCTGCTCATTTAATAGCAGACTGGTGAGGAAAAGTATCCTACCATGATGGAAGAAATAAGGCTATCTATCCATTCTTCTGTCCATCAATCTCAACCTACCTCAGTTTGGCTGACTTTCCATTCTTTTCTTCAAACAAAATATCTATCTATCTACCTATCTATCACATGGTCATTGCTGTGTTGTTTGTGTGACTTATAAAAAGACAAAAAAGCAGACATGTCTTTTCGATGTAATATAGTTACCAACAAAGCAGGTAAATTTTTTGTAGAGACACGAAGCCACCATACAATTGCCATTAAATGAGATCAGAGTGAAAACAGTACAAGAAATAAGAAAAAAAAAAAAGTTGGAACACACGTAAACCAATTTTGTATAAAACTGATCTCATTACAGTGCTAGTTAATACTTAGTTAATACTGAGCATAACATGCAGTTTCTTTTCTTCCCCCAGCTTCACTTCCTGGCTCACTCAGAAGGAGGAAATCAAACGTCCATCACAAAATTCATCCTCCTGGGATTCGGGAATCTCTCTGAATGGCAGATTCTTCTCTTCCTGCTCTTTCTAGCAATCTACATTCTGACCATAGCTGGGAACATCCTCATCGTTGCACTAATTGTGGCTGATCAGCACCTTCACACTCCCATGTACTTCTTCCTGGGGAACTTATCCTGCTTGGAGACCTGCTACACCTCCACTATCCTGCCCAGGATGCTGGCCAGTTTCCTGACTGGGGACAGAACCATTTCTGTGAGAGGCTGCATCGCACAATTTAATTTGTTCAGCTCCCTGGTAGCTGTAGAGTGAGCTCTCCTCGCAGTGATGTCCTACGATCGGTACCTAGCGATATGTAAACCCCTGCATTATGCAGTACAGATGAACCGCAGCTGTTGTCTCCAGCTGGCATCTTTGTCTTGGGTTAGTGGTTTTCTAGCTGGCGCTGTACCAACATCTTTGTTAGCACAGTTCACTTTCTGTGGCCCTAATGAAATTGATCATTTCTTCTGTGATTTCACCCCCTTAATCAAACTCTCCTGCAATGACACCCTCCTGATGGAACTTGTGACCTTCATACTTTCTTTCATCTTCACCCTTCCTGCATTTCTATTAATTGTGATGTTCTACATTTGTATAATCATCACCATCCTGAGAATCCCTTCCACCACTGGGAGGCAAGCAGCCTTTTCTACCTGTTCCTCTCACCTGATCATGGTGACAATTTTCTATGGGACCTTGATTACTGTCTATATCCTACCAGATAGTGCCACACTGAGAAACCTTAACAAAATGTTCTCCGTCTTCTACACAGTCCTCACTCCCATGGTCAACCCCCTCATCTACAGCCTGAGAAACAAGGAGGTGAACAAAGCTTTCAGGAAATGCATGCCTTTCCACAAAAATCAGTAAAGGGAAACTTGATTTGCCAAGGTTAGAATGAAATGGAGGTAATCAGAGATCAGCATGTCATGCTCCACCCCTTAATACCCATCCCATAGTAAACTCTGGCTCTTGTGTATGGTCCTTAGTTCCACGTGCTTTTTATGATGGGAGTAATCAAAACTTGTTCATTTTCTGCAAAGATATCATGACATTTGCAGCATTTTTCCAGAGGAAAATCACATTTAAAGGATTATTTAAATATTTCATTTATGCACTGGTTGGTAAATGAAAAAAAATCTATAGCCATTTCAATAATATTTTCAACTAAATGAAAAAATGGATTGAAAATTCTACAAAAATTCTTGAAATGAACTTAAAATAAACTTGTTTTTAACCCTTTGCGATGAAAATGTTTCTGATTTTGTTTTCACACAGTTTTTTCTAGATGGTACAAATTCATCAGGGAAGATCATCTACAGGAAGTTCTGGAGGGATGGCGGAGGTGGGGGAGAAATGGAGCCAGAGTGTAAATGAAAAGATAAAAAAATTCTGATCTTCTGATCCTGAAATTTAGCACATCCATTGAATTAATTAACCAAGAACATAAATAATATCTATTCCAAAATGTGTGTACAGCTATGTGTAGTTATATAAACATATCTATCTAGCTACATATAAGTGTGAGGGTGGGTATAGATGGAAGCTGGATCCTTAAAAATGTAACAAAATTAAATGTTATGTGGCTATAGTTTGTGAATATTTAAATTAATTGATATATAATATTTTAGCACTAATAATAATAATATAATATTTTCCTTCAAAAATTGCCATCTTTTAAATCAAGAAAAACTAAAATATGGCTAATATTGTAAAAAATGTCCATTCTCTGAAAAAAGCTCATGATTTTTTTTTTTTAAGAGAGAAAATACAATGTATAGGGTTGTCAGAATGATTCATGTACATGGTATTCTGTAAATGAAAAAAATTCAACACTCATTTCAATATTTTTTAAAAACATATTGAGAAGAAAAATAGATTAAAAAAATTCTATGCAGATAAACTCTTTTGAACCTTTTGAAAAGTGTAGGTTTCTGTAATTCTGAATTTCTTCCAACAACTAATTTTTCTCTTGATGGTCAAAATTCATCAGGAAGAAAACTTGTCTCGGTATTTTTTCAGTTCAGGAAAGCTCTTTTCTTCTATTGTAAATTGCCTTGCATAATAGTAACAGATTTAAAGTTTTTTATTGAGTGAATGTTTCAAAAAATAACAAACAGGTAACCCATAGTGTTAAAGGGGCAAAGTTATAGAACATCCAAGGACAATATGCAGGTTATCAGGGGGCACGGGGTGTGATTGGAAGTCTGGGGAGAACAACAAGGGATAAGCTGCGGGATCCTGGATGGGGGGTGATGGTATGGGCGCTAAGAGATACAAGGGGATATATGGGAATGGGGGAACGTTACTAAGTATGTCTGTGGGTTACTTTGGGGGTGTTTAACAAAGAGAGTAAATAAGTCCATACAAAGTGGTGCGTCCCTCATTATGTCCGATGCTTTATCACTCGCCGCGTCCGTTGGTGTGTCCCCCGCCGCGTCCATTGGTATGTCCCCCGCCGTGCCCGTTGGTATGTCCCTTGCTGTGTCCGTCGTGGTGGTGGTGGGTTGGGTCCGTAGGTCTGGAAGAAGAGTCCTGTGAAGACGCTCCGGCCCCCTCCTCGTGGTACTGCCAGTGGCCGGTGATGTGCTCGGTGTAGATGTCCCGAGACCATCAGATGGAGTCCGAGACCATGAGGCTACGCATAAGCTTGGCATAGCGCCAACCCACACCGCAGGCCCAGAGCACGGGCTCATTGCAGGGGTCCCAGGCGCCCAGGGCCCCGATGATCAAAGCGTGGATCTGGACCTCGTAGCCCTGAGCCCTCAGGGTGTTGGCCAAGGGGGAGTATTTCTCCTCCTTGAGGGCTCGGGCGGTGTGGAAGGCTGAGCTGCGGTTCTCGAAGGGGACCATGATGTCCACCATGACGATCTTCTTGTGGTCCTCGTTGGTGATGATTACGTCGGGTCTCAGCTGGCTGTTGGTCTTGGGGATGGCGGAGTTGATGGACACCATACCTCAGTGGGCCGGGATGGCCTTCACCAGGTGGTCCTGGATGGTGTTGTGCCTCAGCTGCCAGGCTCGGGAGTGGGGCTTGCAGCCGCAGAGGACATGGGGCAGGGTCTTGTTGACATACCCGCACCTCCTGCAGTGCTTGTCCCATTTCCCGTGGCAGACGGCCCCGTTCAGCGGGAAGCAGTTGAGACGGGCCCGGTGGATGAACCACCAGTCCGCAAATCGGGTGTAGCCACCGCCCACCAGGAAGTGGTTGCTGGCGTCCCACTTGCTGGTCACCTCGAACACCTTTCCCTGGTCGGGTTTCTTCTTCAGGCTCTCGAGGTACAGCGCGTGGACGGACGCCTTCAGGCACCTCTCCAGCATGCCCCGGGTGCGGGGGGTGACGATGGTGTGGTCGGGGGCTCTGATCCTTGGCACCAGGACCGACAGCTCCCGGCGCTCCTCACACCACGTCCAGCGGCAGCCAATGTGCTTACCCAGGCGCCGCGTGGCGTTGCGGGCGCGGGTCCAGAGGGACGAGATGTCACCTCCATCCTGCGTGAACTCACCATCCAGGGACTGCTGAGGTAGGTGGCGATGTCGTTGCTGGAAGGCGCTCGGCGGATCCGTTTCGTGACCGCTTCTTCCAGGGCCTTCGATGCAATGGTGCTCACAGTGGCGTTGGGGCAGGTCAGCAGGTGGAAGGCCTGGGTGACGACCGCGATGTCGCAGAGGTTGCCTATGCATGGGACGTTGGCGCTCCCCTGCTTGTGGCCGATGTAGGTCAGCTCGTTGCTGGCCCTCTGGGGGAGGAATAGCCACCCCTTCACGAGATGCCTGATGACGTCGTCGGCTTTGTTGAGGGGCACCTTCGCCATGGCCGAGCCCCGTAGGACGAAGGAGATGCGGGGGATCAGGAAGGTGTTGAGCGTGTTAATTTTCTGCCATGGCGCCAACAGGGAGGCTTCGATCCTGGAGGTGGCCCACAGGATCTCCTGGATGGTGTCCTCGGGGGTCTGCCACACGCGGAAGCCCGTGGGCATGCCCAGGTGCTGGTACGCCTGGCCCTCCTCGAGGGGGATCATGGGGTCGCCCTGGATCCCGAATGAGGTCACCTGCACCGAGGCCTTCTTGGCACTGTCGACATCGAGGGACGCGCATTTCTTTGCGTTGAAGCGCAGACCCATCCAGTCGGCGGCCTGGCTGGTGGCGTCCAGCATGCCTCGAAGGCTCTCGGGGTCATCGGCTATGAGGACCAGGTCGTCTGCGTAGGCCAGGATGATGACCTTCTTACCGTGGAGCTCGAACCCTCAGGGGTTGTTGTAGATGGCTCGGATGAGCAGCTCCATGGCTAGGTTGAATATGATGGGGCTCAGGGGACAGCCCTGCTTTACCCTGCTCTGGATCAGGATCTCCGCCGTCTCCCCCTCAGTCGAGCGGATGGTGATGGTGTACCCGTTGTATAGCTCCCGGAGCACCTGGAGGAAGTCTCTGGGCATCCCGAACTCCTCTAGGGTGGCGAAGATGTGCTGGTGGGGCATGGACCCGAAGGTGTTGGCCAGGTCCAGCCACACCACGGCGCCCCTCCGGCAGTCTCTCCTGGCCATTTGGAGGATGGACTGGAGGATGAAGTTGTGCTCGTAGCACCCTCGCAGGACATGAAGCCCTTCTGGACGGGGCTGACGGCACCTCCTCCCATGGCCCAGTCCGTGATCCTGGCGGCCAGGCAGCTGGTGTAGAGTTTATACATGGTGGAGCAGAGGGAGATGGGTCTCCAGTTGCTGGGGTCGTCCCTCTCTCCCTTCTTATAAATCAGGACCGTCATGGCTTTCTTCCAGGAGGTGGGGGTCCGGCGGAACCGCCTGCACCTGTCGAAGAGGGTGGAGAGTACCAGGTAGCCGGGATTCCTCTTTTTCAGGATGCTGTAGCGGATGCCGTCTTTCCCTGGAGCCGTGTTCTTCATCCTGGAGAGCCTGGATGCCACTTCCTCGGGAGCGAAGGCGGCCTGCAAGTCATCTGCATCGACTACCTGGGGTAGGGGGCCGGTGCATGCCGGGTACTCGTTGGAGGGCGGGTCCACGCGGTCAAAGACCCCCTTGTAGAAAGTGAACAGACTCTTGGAGGGGATCTGGCAGAATGCCGAGGGCCCGTCGAGGATCTCACGCATGGCTTTGACCCGGTTCGCCCAGTACAGCTTCTGGATCCTTGAAGCTGCGGCCGGGTCGTAGCAGCGGCTGGCGTTCCTCCTCCCAGGACCCCTCCCGGTGCCGTCACGGCTTGCTGGTTCTCTGTGAGGGGCTGGGGCGGGCCCTTGGTTTGACCTCCCTGCAGCGATCTCTGCCACCAGCTCCTCGGTGAGCTCGTCTATGAGGTGGTCGAAGTCGCTGAAGGATTCCGCAGCCTCTAGCTTCTCCTTCCAGAGGAGCTGCCAGGGTGTGGCAGGATGCGGATTTGTTTGCAGCTCGCTCTGGTCTGCCATCGTGGGTGGGGCAGGCTGCGCACTGGGAGGGCAGGTGGCCCGGGGTCCCACTTCCTCTGGGTGCTCCGAGACCCTTTCTCTCGGGCGACGGGTCAGGGCTTCTGGAGGCGCGGGGGTAACTCGGGACGCTTGGTTGTTGTTCGCCGGTGGGCGCGTGGCGCTGGACCTACGGGGAGGAACAGATAAAAAGGATCGTGCCCCAGGCTCTGGTGGGACCCGACCCAGCGGAAGGAACCCTCTGGCGTCGTTGGGCCTTCTTTGGCTGGGCTCCGCACGGGTCGCCTCCATGGCAGCAGGCAGCGGCCTGGGGGCGGGAACGCTCCAGCGCCAGGTCAGGACCTCCGGAGGCGCGGAGGTGAGGCTGGGCGTCTGGCCGTCGCTTGCTGGTGGACGGGTGGAGCTGGACCTGCGGGGAATTATCTATCTATCTATTTCTCTATCTTCATCATCATCCTCCTCATCTCTCTCTCTCCCTCTCTCTTCAAAATAAAATAAAATATTCCCTTCTCCCCTGTGCCTTGGTTCATAGATACAAACCTCTTGTATCTTAGACACATCAATAAGACAATAATTTTTCACTATCGTCTTCTAAAATGGATCAGGTATTGAGAGAACAGAGATCCAAATACACCACCGTGCAGGGCCCCCCCATGGGTGGAGGGGGGAGGATACACTTTACCGGGGCCCAGAGACCCTGGGTGGCCCAGTCCAGGCTGCAACCTTCATTACCACGAGGAAAATTTTTTCATGGCTCATGAGATTGTATGTATGGGATGAGGGATTGTGGTATGTGTGTGGGAGGGGCCCAAATTTCTTCCCAACGCTCTCCATGCAAGTTGCACAATTGCTCTGCCCTGATGCCTCTTCCACATCCCCAGACCCAAATCCTCTTATTTTCTCTTGTGTTGTATAAGCTGTGACTCATGGAAGCCTCTTGTTTACTTATACCCTTGCACGGCGGCTGTCCGAATGCACAAAAGCCACAGCAACATAATAAGGAATACCATGTCCATAATAAGGAATACCACATCGTTCTGAGGCTGTGCTGGAATTTCCCTCACCTCTAACCTCTGGACCTGTGAGGATTTCTCTAGTGGGAATAAAAGAAACAATGACACATTCAGTTTCTGTGTGGATCCACTGATTACTCCCAGGGGGTCGCTAAACAGAATTTAAGGAGCTGTCTTTTCGCACGGATTGTATCTCGTGGAGAGGGAATAAAGGGTGAAATTACTGGGCACAGTAATGTGAGCAGCTAGCAGAAAGGTTGATTCAGCAGACCGCCGGTCCAAGAGCTTCAGATAGCTCCTCCAGGTGAAGCAGGAATCACTGATGTTTAGATTGAAGGATGTTTGAAGCAAGGACTGTTTATTGCTCTATGCTCTATGCTTCTACAGGGCCCATGGGGCCCTGTTCTTGGACATCCCTACTGTAATAAAAATGATAAACAATAACAAAATAATAACTGATCGGCAGGGACCATCATTTTGTTCTGTGTGTTGAGCAATGGGGTTCTGCTCCATGATTGGGACTGATCATCATCATCAATCATCTTTTTCTGAATCTCCGTAGCCTTTGAATTCATCTTCACAACTCCACAGTGAGGCAGGTAAGTGTGATTAACCCCACGTTTTAAAGACGAGGGGATGGAAGCAGAAGGGAAGGGAAGTGACTTCACCAAAGGCATGCGGAGTGGCAGAACCAGAAGTAAAACTCAATTCCCCCGCAGCCCATGTCCTGTGCATTAATAACATCCTTCACACCTTGACCACTTCCTTGGGTGGCCCAGCTACCCCAGAATAAAAGTGATTTTATTCCAGAGTAATGACTTTGTTTCATGACCAGAGTAATTAGTCTGGACTAATTCTGGAACAGAAGATCCATGTCAGGAATTATCCCAAAATGGTTGTTCCGGAATAGCTTATTCTGAAAAAGCTCTGACGATCAATTCCCCCAGCTACGCTGGTCAATTCTGACAAGGCCTCAGAGAGAAAGAAGATTGGAGAGGACGAAATATCAGAAGAAAGTACAATCCATCTGCATGATAACAAATCTGAGTACAGCATGTTCAACATCTTTATTAATGATCTAGAGCAGGGGTTCTCAACCGGTGGTACGCGTACCACCATGGTACGCGGAAGACGGCTCGGTAGTACGCGATGGAAAACGCGCCGCCAATTCCGCCGCCGAATCCCCCTCTCACCGCCGCCGATAAACCCCGCCGCCGCCGATCCCCCCCCCTTGGCGCCGCCGATCCCCCCCTTGCCACCACCGATCCCCTCCTCGCTGCCGCCGCAAAACCCCGCTGCCGCCGATCCCCCCCCTCTTCCGCCGGTCAAAAAAGTGTGTGCTGCCGAATTAAAGCTCTCCCCCCCCCCCCCCGCCGTGAAACCCATCCTCCCTGCCGCCAAAAAGTGTGAAACGGCGGCAGGGTTTCGGTGGAGGGCATCGATCCCTCCATGCAACCCCGCAATTTTACTGAGTCCTACTCTGGCCAGGTACAGTGAGGTGAAGTGGTACTTGACTCGACTGTACCTGACCCGGTGGTACTCTGTAAAAAAGGTTGAGAACCGCTGATCTAGAGGATGGGGTAGATTGCACCCTCAGCAAGTTTGTGGATGACACTAATCTGGGGGGAGTGGTAGATAGCCTGGAAGGTAGGAATAGTATACAGAGTGACCTAAGCAAACTGGAGGATTGGGCCAAAAGAAATCTAATGAGGTTCATCAAAGAAAAGTGCAGAGTCCTCCACCTAGGAAGGAAGAATCCCATGCACAGCTACAGACTGGGGACCAACGAGCTAGGTAGCAGCTCTGCAGAAAAGGACCTGGAGGTAACAGTGGATAAGAAGCTGGATATGAGTCAGCAGTGTGCCCTGGTTGTCAAGAAGGCTAATAGCATATTGGGCTGCATTAGGAGGGGCATTGCCAGCAGGTCACAGGAAGTGATTATTCCCCTCTATTCGGCATTGGTGAGGCCGCATTTATAATAGTGTGTCCAGTTTTGGGCCCCCCACTACAAAAAGGATGTGGACAAGTTGGAGAGAGTCCAGCGGAGGGCAACAAAAATAATGAGGGGGCTGGAGCACAGGACTTGTGAGGAGAGGCTGAGGGAACTGGGCTTGTTTAGTCTGCAAAAGAGAAGAATGAGGGGGATTTGATAGCAGCCTTTAACTACCTGAAAGGGGGTTCCACGGAGGATGGGGCTAGGCTGTTCTCGGTGGTGGCAGATGACAAAACAAGGAGCAACGGTCTCAAGTTGCGGGGCAGGAGGTCTAGGTTGGACATTAGGAAAAGGTTTTTCACTAGGAGGGTGGTGAAGCACTGGAATGGGTTACCTAGAGAGGTGGTGGAATCTCCATCTTTAGAGGTTTTTAAGCTGAGGCTTGACAAAGCCCTGGCTGGGATGATATAGCTGAGGTTAGTCCTGCTTTGAGCAGGGGGTTGGACTAGATGACCTCCTGAGGTCCCTTCCAACTCTAATATTCTATGATTCTATATATCCCTGGTGAACACCAAAATGTATATAAATGGGTGTATCTTGGCACTTGTGGGAATGTGCAGCAGTAGAGGCAATTTCTTCCCAAATAGGTAAGTTAGAGAGGGATGGATGACATTTTTCAACCTAGGTTTATTTCAATGAAAAAGTCAGGTTTTGATTTTTGTGTAACTAGAAAGTGTCTGTTTTCTTTGATTTTTTTTATTAGAAAACCTGAAAACAAAATAATTCTCAGTTTTGTGGTGGAAATTTTGGAGAGTGGGTTGCAGAACTACCCAAGAAAAGTGCTTTGTGCGGTTTTGTCTTTTCAACAAAAAGTTGACATTTTCCACAAGGGGAAAAAAAACCCCAAGAAGCCCACCAAACCCAGAATGTTTTTTCACCAGTTCAACTTGAAAGGTTTAGATTTCCACTGGAATTTCTGAAAAATTGATCCATGCTTTTAATTGCATTGGGAAATAAGTATTTAAATCCCTTAGTATTTAAATTATAGCCAACGTGTTTTATCCATTTCTATCTTTGTGGGACATGTCTTTGTATATATGGATCTGTGTGTTTCCATTTGTATATTTCTAGATCCTTCTGTGTATATGTGAATAAAATTGGGCTACTGCATTTAATTGCTTTTTTTGAGATTACGATCACATGTTCATATGTTTGTGGGCATATGTTTGTTTTGACGTTCACATGTATATAAACTGGTCTAGTGGATAGGGGAGAAGCAATAGCTGTGATATATATTTATTTTAATAAGCCGTTTGATGCAGGCCTACACAGCTTTCTCATAAGTAAACCAGGGGGGGGATATGGTCTAGAGATTAAATTAATAGAAGGTGGGTGAAAAACTTGTTGAAAGGCTGTACTCAGAGGAACGTCTACACAGCAAAAACAAAAACATAAAGAAGCCCTGAGTCAACAAGTCTCAAAGCCCTGGATCTATAAACTTGAGCTTGTGGGGCTATGTCGTTAAAAATAGCCATGTAGCCTGAAGCCCAGGGAAGGGAGTGGATTTCAGACCCCCAACCTCCAACCCAAGCTAGAACATGCATATGGCTAGTTTCAGTGTTATAGCCTGAACCTCATAAGACTGACTCTGCAGAAGTAGTCACTGCCAATGGGTGGTTTGGTGTTTTTATTTTGCTGTGTAGACATAGCCAAAGAGTCATTATCAGGGGTTATCTGTCCAACAGGGATGCCGTACCTAATGGGGTCCCAAAGGGTTCTGTTCTGGGTCTGGTACTATTCAGTATCTTGATTAATTATTTGGATAATGGAGTGGAGTATACACTTATAAAATTTGCAGATATCACCAGGCTGGAAGGGATCACAAGCACTTTGGAGGACAGGAGAAGAATTCAAAAATTATCTTGAAAAATTGGAGATTTGGCCTGGAATCAACCAGATGAAATTCAATAAAGGCCAGTGCAAAGTACTTGACTGAGGAAGAAAAAATCAAATGCACAATTTCAAAATGAAGAATAACTGTCTACACAGCAGTATTGGTAAAAAGGATCTGCGGGTTATAGTGAATCACAATTTGAATTTGAATCAACAATGTGATTCTGCTACAAAACAAGGCTAATATTCTGGGGGGTATTAACAGGAATGTTGTATGAAAGACATGGGAGATAATTTTCCCACTTTATTCGGCACTGGTGAGGACTCAACTTGGAGTACCATGTGAAGTTATGGATGCTTAAGAAAGATGTGCACAAATTGGAAACAGTCCAATAATGAGCAACAAACATGATCAAAGGTTTAGAAAATCTGACCTATGAAGAAAGGTTAAAAAACTGGGCATGCTCACTCTTGAGAAAAGATGACTGAGGAGGGACCTGATAACAGTCTTCAAATATGCTAAGGCTGTTATAAAGAGGATGGCAATCAAAAGCTATGCTTCAAAAATATGCGCTTAGACAAGTTACATTTATAATATGGTTTGACAGGTTAGAAAGTCATTAAAACCCAACCCACCTGTTTGTAACAGCTCCGTAACATGTTGTTTTGTTCTACACTTTGCTCATCTCTGTTTTGGAGACTACAGTCCAAACCAGTTGCTCATAAAGGAACCTCTACTTGATTTTGACAGACTTCATCTTTGCTGACCTCAGCTTTGCAAAGTGTTATGAGGGAACAAAAATAAGCATAATACGATTCTAACATAAAGCTTTCGCTAACACTTATATATAACATAATGTGTGATACATATTAATATGGTGTGCAATATGTATAATAAATTCATATTGGCTAACAAAGGATAGGTAAGCTGTGATATAGGTTTCCAAAGGAGGTTGCAGAATCCACATCTCTGGAGATTTTTAAGAACAGCCTAGACAAATACCTGTCAGGGATGGTGTAGATAATGCTTAGTCCTGGCTCAGCACAAGGTCCTTGATTAGATAACCTCTGAAGGTCTCTTCCAGCCCTATATTTCTATCATTTTATGATTCTGTGTGTCATCTATGTTTCCATCATTATGTTAACATTTGCAAGTCCAGATGTTTCTGGTTGGCATTTCATGTTAGTGTAAAATCAATAGGTTTTAAGGTGATGTGCCTGTCCTCTGTATGGTAATCCTGTAAACAAACAGTGGCGGGTTTAATTGTATTCATTATGTAGTTGTTAATATTCATTTTATAGGTGTCAATGTAACCAAATAAGGGTCTATGGGGAGTTGCTGGAAATGTATATATTTACATACTGGTATGGAAAAAAGGGTGGTAAAGTAAACCCCTTGTTGCTCACTCGAGGCATCGAGGTGGAATGAGCAGGCAATAAAGGATTCCGTCTGCCCAATGTACCCCAAGGACAACCTGTTTGGTTATTTCTAACACTGTTCTCAACTTATGGTGGTGATTCTGTTGTATGGCATAAGAAGTCTGACATACATTCGACTCAAATCCAGCTACTCATTCAACACCGAGATGCTGCTCTCTCTCCTACACAGTCATCACTTTAGCTGTGGCTCCTGGCTTCTGTCCCTGGCACTAACTACTAGGCCAAGCTTTGGCTATAAACACTAGGCTGGGCTCCAGCTCTAACCACTAAATCAGACTTCCAAGTCCCAGTCCTGACAGCTGAACACTTTATAAACACAATAATTGATTCTAATCAGATACCAAAGCTGAAACTCCAGCTGTCTCTATTCCCAAATATTGTGCAATCAAAACTAACAACAATGCAGCATTTCTTCTTGGTAGTGAATGTTTGCTTGCAGACGAAGAAAAATAATTTTGAAAACTGGTGATATCCATCATAATTTATATTAGCCTAGGGAGGTGAATGTTTTAGTAACTTGAAGGCTGATCTTGAGACTCCTGTAACTTGTGGTTGATTTATGTTTAATAAGATAATTAGACTATGATACAGTACTGCTCAGAATGATAAATTCTTTGGGGCAATGGGCTGGAGTCTGGTCAATCTTACTGAAGGCAACACGAACATACTGGAGCATCTAGAGCATCACCGACTCAGCCTTTTTTCTAGAAAACTCACTCACCCGGATTAAATTAGGACAAACTGTTTTGGAGTAAAATGGCTTTATTTGCCTCTCATTTACCCCTGTGAAAATCTGAATTAACTCTATTGAAGTCAATGGGCCTTATTATCCTCTCATTCAAGCCTGTGTAAACCAGGAGTATCTCATTCAAGTCAATAAGCCTGATTCCCATCTCACTGGTGTAAATTAGGAATAACTCCCCTGGAATTAATGAGCTGATTCTCCTGTCACTCAATCCTGGTTAAATTAGTAGTAACTCAGTTGGATCAATGGAGCTTAGTTTTCTCTCACTCATTCCGATGTAAATCAGTAGGAAAGCCACTAAAGCCGTAGGCCTGATTCTTTTCTTAGGTCTTGTCTATACATAAACTTGTACCAGTTTAATCATAGCCTTTTAGTTAAACCAGTGCAAGAATGTGCATGATTTATGCTGGAGTAGCTTAAACCTGTTCATAATTCACTTAAAATAAACTATAATAAACCACTCTTAGCCCAAAATACAAGTGTTTACATATACACATTTGCTATGGTTTATAGAAATTGATTTAGAATTGCACTTTGAATGTTGAAGGGGCCTCTCCAAGTGAAATGTACATCAGGAGTAACTCCACTGGAGCCGATTGGATTGATTCTCAACTCACTCCACTGTAAATCAAGAGTACAGTCAATGGCTATCAAATACATTGTTGTATCAAAAGCAGATCCAGAGACACCAATGGAATTGCACCAGCTTTACAGTCAGTGACAGTAGAATCAGGGGTGTAAATGATTCCTTGGGTCTGCAGAGATAAGTGTTTGGGGTAAGATTTTCCAGGGCCCCTAGGGTAAATAGGTACCTTACTCCCAGTTTCCTGTGATTTGAGTGCCTAACTCCTTTGGGCTTCAGATGATTGGAAGATAGCTAATGTGATGCCAATTTTTTAAAAGGGCTCCAGAGGTGATCCTGGAAATTACAGGCCAATAAGCCTAACTTCAGCACCAGGCAAATTGGTTGAAACTACAGTAAAGAACAGAATTATCAAACACATAGATGACCATGATTTGTTGGGGAAGAGTCAACATGGCTTTTGTAAAGGGAAATCAGGTGTCACAAATCTACTTGAATTCTTTGAGAGGGTCAACAAACATATGGACAAGGGTGATCCAGTGGATATAGTATAATTGGACTTCCCAAAAGCCTTTGACAAGATCCCTCACCAAAGGCTCTTAAGCAAACTGAGCAGTCATGGAAAAAGAGAGAAGGTCCTTTCATGGATCAGTAACTGGTTAAAAGCCAGGAAACAAAGGGTAGGAATAAATAGTCATTTTTCAGAATGGAGAGAGGTATATAGTGGTGTCCCCTAGGGATCTGTACTAGGACCAGTGCTGTTCAACATAGTCATAAAGGATATGGATAAAGGGGTAAACAATGAGGTGGCAAATTTTCAGATGATACAAAACTATTTAGGATAGTTATGTCCAAAGTGGGCTGCCAAGAGTTACAAAGGGATCTCACAAAACTGGTGACAAGGGAACAAAATGGCAGATGAAATTCAATGTTGATAAATGCAAAGGAATGC
Organism: Emydura macquarii macquarii; assembly: GCF_026122565.2. Lineage (NCBI taxonomy): Eukaryota > Metazoa > Chordata > Testudines > Chelidae > Emydura > Emydura macquarii. Next base: position 28,909 of record NW_027133557.1, read on the forward strand.
ATATTTGAAAACACAATCTCAACTATACACACAAAACGATGGGGTCTGAACTAGCTATTGTCACTCAGGAAAGAGATCTTGGCGTCATCGTGGACAGTTCTCTGAAAACATCCTCTCAATGTGCAGCGGCCGTCAAAAAAGCTACCAGAATCCTCGGAACATTAGGAAAAGACTAAGTAATACAAAGGTCAATGTCACAATGCTACTATATAAATCCATAGTATGCCCACATCTTGAATACTTTGTGCAGTTCTGTTTGCCCCATGTCAAAAAAGATACATTGTATTTGGAAAAGGTACAGAGTAGGGCAACAAAAATGATTAAGGATGTCACGCTCTCTGGATTGGGGAGGGGGCATTTATTATATTACTTAATATCAGTATGTCAAAATCGTAAAAATTCATATGAGATATGCTCAGGTACTGTTAGAAAGGCTATAATGTGCTAAGTAAGATGATAATGTTTATGTTCATGTGTTTTGTGTGTAATGGAAGTTATGGATACGGTTGATATATCTGTATTTCAATTTGTTCTGTGTCTGGGTAACACCTCATTCAGGATGGCTGCAGGGATGGACTGCTTAATGGCCCATTAAGACATTCACAGGTACAAGGGGCTCAGGGGGAGAACACAGGGATATACCTGATGAGTCACCAGCACTTGCTCATGTGACTCTGGACTCCTTTTTGGTTCCTGTGAAATTCCACAAGCAGCATGGCAAGGGCCAGAGGACATAAAAGGCAGATACCCAGGATCAATTTGGTCTTCAGTCTGTCTTTCAGTCTTTCCCTACCTCTGGATCATCTCATCTACAACTGAACTGAAGCTGTGAAACTAAGGACTGAGACCCATCTAGGTACTGGATGTACACCAGAAGGATTATACAAGCATGAAAACTCCACAATTCTTCTAGAAACTTGATATATCAAACCATTTGTATGTGTCTGATTGTGTTAATCCTTTGACATTTCTCTTATAGTTTGTTTCTTTCTTTTTCTAATAAACCTTTAGTTTTAGTTACTAAAGGATTGGCTGGCAGCGTGGTATTTTGGATAAGATCTAAACTTATATTGATCTGGTGCTGTGGCTGACCCTTTGGGGTCAGGAGAAACTTTTTTGGTAAAGAGCATAGAGTTTTAAATAACTGGTCTCTTTACTGGACCTAGTGGCTGATTGGAAGCCAGAGACTGAAATGCAGTAAAGGGGGCTGTGTATATTTTTATTTTGGCTTCTTGATAACCGGTGTGGGGAATCAGGAGCACAGTTTGTGGCTGGTTGGGAAGTCTGACTTCAGTGTCACCCACCAGTGCTGGGAGAATCTGTTCTCCTTTTGCAGCCTGCCCTGACCTTGGCATTTTCAGGTAGCTACCCTAGGCATGGACAGGTCACAAAGGATATGGAAGAGATTAGAAAGACTGGGACTTTTCAGCTTGGAAAAAATATGACTGAGAGGGAATATGATTGAAGTCTATAAAGTCATGAATGTTGTGGAGAAAGTGAGTAAGGAAGTGTTATTTACCTCTTCACATGACACAAAAGAGGGGTCACAACAATGAAATTAATAAGCAGCAGGTTTAAAACAAACAAAAGGAAGTACCTCTTAATATAATGCACAGTCAACCTGTGGAACTTGTTGCTAGGGGATGTTGTGAAGGCCACAAGTATAACAGGGTTCAAAAAAGAATTAGATAAGTTCATGGAGGATAGCTCCATCAATGGCTATTAGCAAAGGGTGTCCCTAAGCCTTTGACTGCCAGATGCTGGGACTGGACAACAGGGGATGAATCACTTGATGATTGCCCTGTACTGTTCATTCCCTTTAAAGCACCTGGCACTGACTACTGTTGGAGACAGGATACTGGGCTTGATAGAGCATTGATCTGACTAATTCTGGCCATTCTTATGTTCACAAAACTATTTGGCAAATTCAGCACTAATTCACAAATATTTGAGATTGACCCAACAGAACATTTTCCAGCAAATAAACTATTCATCCATATAATTGTCACTCAGCTTGACTGGGAACTAAATGGCCCACAAGAACCCCTCAGCCTCCCAGCCCACAATCCATTATACACAGGACACCAAACCAGAGGTCAGATTCTGGTGCCAGTCTCTTGTGAGAACTGGGCCTACAGTTTTACCCTAATCATGAGTTTAACTGTGGGAAGTGAGTGAAAGATGCCACAATAACCTGGAACAATAAACGTCAAGGGGAAAAGGTACAAAACAGAGAAGAAAGACTGAATTAATCTAAACAAAAAGGCCTAATTCAATTACTGTGTTAAGATCATGCCTAGTAAACAAGAAAAGTGTGGAACCAGAAATCAGTGAACCAAAATTGGTGTGTGGGAAACTATGCCTAACTGGTGGACAAAATAATGAGGGGAGTGGCTATTCCACTCTCTACTCCCTTTTGGGGTCCTTAAGGGAAGAGACTTTGGATAGAAATCGGCTTCACCATCATGGCTCCTAGCCCCACCATCTCCCGGAAACCCAGGCCTTCTTCATCTTGATCCTGAAAGATGTCTTCACTAGACTGGGTCAGAGAGGGATCCAAGTGACATTGCCTCTCTACTGGCTCCAGGTGGATTCCAAAAACCATCTGGGATGAAATGGGATCAGACTGTAAGAACAATTGCATCCTCTCTTTTCCCCCAAAGGACAGTTATTACCATCTTTGATACCATGTAAGAGACTGTCAAGCAAGGGTTTTGTTCCTTCTAAAAACTCTCTCCAGCTAAAGGGAAAGGAAACAAGGGATATTGCTAAAATGAAAGCCTGACTTAATACGTTACATTTCAAATGCTTTAAATATTTTCCCTTCTCTTCTGTATCTTTAATAAAGGGTTAAAAGGATTTTAATGATGTATTTGTCATGGTACTAAGCAGGCTGAGGTCTCTGTCTACCAAACCCTGAACCTTGTTTAACACTGTTTAATGTTGGACAGTGATTGGGTTCTGTTAATATCTTTGGCCCATATATTCCATCTAAATTAACACAAGGCCAACAAGCCAGATGTTGAGTAGTGGAGTAATATTTTACTTCATGAGTAGACCTATTGAAATCAGTGGGACTAGTCACAGAGTACGGTGCTTCCCTATGTGAGTAAGGAAGGAAGAACTGGGCCTTTAAATTCCCAGAGGCTTGAGTGCTTAGTAAAGGTCACATGTACTGGTAAAAGGTTACTGTCGCTAATAGCTCTCTTGATTTTAATGGGACAGTTCGTGAGTGTAACTGTTCACTAATGTGACCAAGGGTTTCGTAAACTGCCTTTCAACACCCAGACTGGTCACTAGCACTCCAGGTGGCAGATTTTAACCAACGTGATGTGGACTTGAAGCAGTCTGCATCCCATTCCCTGAGCTGTGCTGCCCTGCCCAGTTCTGATGGTTCTGCACATGGGCCATGCTTACCCATGGTGTAATCCCACTGCCTAGTGTGGAATTACTTCCAGAACAAATCTGGCCCCCTGATGTTTACACAGGACTGCTGGGATCCCCCTCGATGCCATTCGGAGTTAATAGCTGTTTTGTCTCTCCTGAAGAAGCATTGCCTTGGCCTCAAAGACATTTCCACCACTTGCTACTCTGGGACTCAGTGGGGGTGTGCGCTGGGGATATTCCTCTCATGAGAATGAAGTCATCCATCAATTCAGCCATATGTCATGGAACCAGAGCCTCAGCTGGTGAAAATCAACCGCGTTCCACTGACTTGCATGTGGCGATGTCAATTTACACTGACTGAGAATCTGGCCCAGAAAGTTTTGTTCCTCGTTTGCTGAATCCCACAAGGTCTCACTGAGTTGCTATAATTTAACTCCAAGTTCATTTTAGCCTTAATCACTACTGAGAAGTCTGTAAGAACAAAGGCATTTAGTGCAATGGGCCAAATTCATCCTGAGTGTAACACTGTGCACGCCAGTGTTGCTACACCAGTAGAAACCACTGAATTTTAATGATCCCCTCTGCAACCCGTGTGGAGTTGAAACTCTTTTTCATGATTATTGCAAAGACTTCTTAATAATGCCCCTTGGGACCCATTAATCTTAGCTTCCTTTCGTGGGTAGCTAATTAACAGAGCTTAGTTTGGAAAGGATAAAACAATACAAATTACAGATCAATAACATTATGATAATAAAAGTCCATATGGACATTAAATCCGGTAGCTGTCCAAATGCTTAGATACCAAGGTGATGGGCACGTAGATATACCAAAGGTAAATAGATACGGATTATTTTTCCAATCCAATGATCCCAGTTTCAAGCTGACTGCAAAGTTAAAGGCATAGTCTCTGAGGCTGCATGGCTCTGGAGAAAGCAAATTTGTTTGAACAGAGCACAGCAGCAGCAATACAGAGTGAAGTTTGAACCAGCTCTGAAGTGAGATGAATTGTCGGTCTCACACTCATTCATAACGGAAAGAAAATTAATAAAACAAAGCTTTTCCAAGGGGCTTGAGGGAGTTTAGTGTTCAGCTCCCATTATTTTTTAATGACAATTGCTTAATTCCCTTATAGAATCATAGAATCATAGAAAATTAGAATTGGAAGGGACCTCAGGAGGTCATCTAGTCCAACCCCCTGCTCAAAGCAGGACTAACCACAGCTATATCATCCCAACCAGGGCTTTCTCAAGCCTCAGCTTAAAAACCTCTAAGGATGGAGATTCCACCACCTCCCTACGTAACCCATTCCAGTGCTTCACCACAGTCCTAGCGAAAAACTTTTTCCTAATGTCCAACCTAGACCTCCCCAACTACAACTTCAGACCATTGCTCCTTGTTCTGTCATCTGCCACCACCGAGAACAGCCTAGCCCCATCCTCCATGGAAAACCCTTTCAGGTAGTTAAAGGCTGCTATCAAATCCCCCCTCATTCTTCTCTTTTGCAGACTACACAAGCCCAGTTTCCTTAGCTTCTCCTCATAAGTCCTGTGCTCCAGCCCCCAATCATTTTTGTTGCCCTCCGCTGGACTCTCTCCAACTTGTCCACATCCTTTTTGTAGTGGGGAGTCCAAAACTGGACAAAATATTCTAAATGTGGCCTTACCAATGCCGAATAGAGGGGAATAATCACCTACCACGACCCTCTGGCAATGCTCCTCCTAATGCAACCCAATATGCCATTAGCCTTCTTGACAACCAGGGCACACTGCTGACTCATATCCAGCTTTTTATCCACTGTTACCCCCAGGTCCTTTTCTGCAGAACTACTGCCTACCTCGTCGGTCCCCAGTCTATAGCTGTGCATGGGATTCTTCATTCCTAAGTGGAGGACTCTGCACTTTTCTTTGTTGAACCTCATTAGATTTCTTTTGGCCCAGTCCTCCAGTTTGTTTAGGTCTTTCTGTATCCTATCCCTACGTTCCAGAGTATCTACCACTCCCCCCAGCTTAGTGTCATCCACAAACTTGCTGAGGGTGCAATCTACCCCATCTTCCAGATCATTAATGAAGATGTTGAACAAAACCGGCCCCACGACTGACCCGCTTGTGACCGGTTGACATCTAGACATGGAGCCATTGATCACTACTTGTTGAGCCCTATGCTCTAGCCAGTTCTCTATCTATTTTATAGTCCATTCATCCAACCCATACTTCTTTAACTTGCAGATTAGAATACTGTGACAGACAATATCAAAAGCTTTGCTAAAGTCCAGGTATATCACATCCACTGCCTTCCCTACATCCACAGAGCCAGTCACCTTATCATAGAAAGCAACCAGGTTGGTCAGGCATGACTTTCTCTTGGTGAATCCGTGTTGACTGTTCCTGATCACCTTCCTCTCTTCCAAGTGCCTTAAAATGGATTCCTTGAGGACCTGCTCCATGATTTTTCCAGGGATTGAAGTGAGGCTGACCAGTCTGTAGTTCCCTGGATTCTCTTTCCTCCCTTTTTTGAAGATGGGCACTATATTTGCTTTTTTCCAGTCGTCAGGGACCTCCCCCTGTTCCCACGAGCTTTCTAAGATAATAGCCAATGGTTCTGAAATCACCTCAGCCAACTCCCTCAGCACCCTCGGGTGCATTGCATCTGGCCCCATGGACTTGTGTATGTCCAATTCTTCTAAATAGTCTTGGACCTGTTTCTTCAGCACTGCGGGATGTTCGCCTCCTTCCCATACTGTGCCACCCAGTGAAGCAGTCTGGGAGCTGAACTTGTCTGTGAAGTGTGATACAGCGAAGGCAGAAGGCTGCAGAAAAGTGATCCTATTTATAACCTAGTGATCCTATTTATAAATAGTGATCCTATTTATAACCTATTTATAACCTATCCCCGCATCCCTCCACCGGCTGGCCCCCGAGTGTAGTCGCGGCAGAAGAGCCGGGCGCGCACCTTCTCCATGTCCCACCAGCGCCACGCCGAGGGAAAGGCGCGCCTCTGCCCCCGCCAGGCCAGCCAGAACTCCTGGAAGGACACCACGAAGCCCACGTCCTTCAGCAGGCAGTTGTTAAAATTCCAGTAGGCCGGCCCCGGCCTCTCTGCCGTCAGAGAGGCCGTCATGGTCACTGCGTGGTGATCCGAGAACGGGGCCGGCCATACGCTGGAGGAGTGGGCTCGCGAGAGATGGTGATGGGAAAAAAGATACTGTCCAACCGGGAGTGGCTCGACCGATCTTCCCCCACCCGGACAAAGGTGAAGGTGACGGTGTCGTCCAGGTGGTGGTCCCACCATACGTCCACCAGGGAGTGGTGGTCTAGGATCTTCATCAAAGAGCTTACAATGTACGTGTAAGGGGAGAGAAAAAAGATTGATATGAGAGCCCGACGGTATAACAACAATGGGGTGACCATGATAAGCAGTGGTCTCAAGACACCAGCTGCTCACCCACTATTGAGTTTTTTGCAGATGTACGCACAAGAGGGCAAAGTTAAGGGTACCTGTTCATGTTACAGTCACTAAGGAGGGAATATTCAGAGTGGCTTACAGGAGTTAAGTGCTTACTTCCCATTAAATCGGGAACTGGGCACTCCTTGGAAATTCTTTGAGAAATTGCAGGTGACCTTTTAGTCAACTGTTGTTCTCATGTAATTAAAGACTTTATCATAATGCAGAGCCAAAGGAGTACAGTCAAGGGGGGTTGTACATATTACTGCATGTCACTGGGAAAGCAAAAATTACTATAGTTTTTCATACACAGAGCCGAGCAAAGATAAAGCCACATTATAAGCCTTGAGAATAACACATATTGTTGTCATTACAGATAAGGACGGGCGTTTTCAACCGAGCCTGAGGGAGTTAGGAGCCCAAAAGAGACTGAGATTTCTGCACCCGATTCCCTTAGCTCCCAGCCTGGATTACAGTCTGTATCCACAGGAGGCGTTCCCACTGTATGTCAATGGGGTGCCTAAATGCCTTAGGCCCAATTTAAATTTCCACTGTCTCAAGGTGGGCTGGCCCTTTAATTGAAGATGAGCTCATCCACACCTGTGTCTGGTCATCTGTTCCTAGGTGAGGATTTGGGCTGCAGGCTGTGGTAGGGTCAGGTGACCAGGCATCGCGGGAGGGAGGCTGATCCATCCCAGCCAGGAGGACCAGTGGGTGAGTCAGACCTAGGGGACGTCTCTCTGGAAATGCCCAGGGGCTGGGGTGTCCTGGGAGCGCTGCACTGCTCAGAGATCTGAGGAACAGAAAGCTGGCCTGGTGCGCCAATCCAAGGGTAAAGAGCAGAAGAATTCTGGTTCTCAGGAGACTCCTGCAGCAGATCCAGAGGGAACCCAGGGTCAGGGAGGACGCGGAAGAAGCTCTCCACAGCAGCCAGAAAGGAGGGCCGGCTGGAAGGACCTGTACTGCCGGGCAGCAACAGTGCCCAGCAGAGGGAATTAGGAGCCCAGGATGGGCAGAATGGCCTGGTGATCCTGGAGTAGCAGCCTGGAGATTCTGACTTCCAACTGTTATTCTCTGTTAATAAACCAAACCCCAGAGGGGAGAGTGATCCCAGTGCCCCGGTTGCAGTGGGACGTTTGGCTGAGGAAGGAGAGGAATGGAGGCAGTGACAGCAGTTTGGATAAGACCCTGTCCCATGCAGCCTTTGGCTCTGACTTGGAGCCTGCCCCCACCCCTAATCCAACAAAGCACATGAGTTTAATGTCAAGTCTTCACTGGGACTAGTCACAGGGTTAAAGTTAAGCACATGCTGAAGTGTTTTCCTGGATCAGGGCCTGAGTACAGAATATTCAAGGGAGGAGAGGTTTGAATTCGCCATCCTGAGTGTTCAGGGACGAGCCTCAGATGGTGCAAACTCTCAGAGATCTACTGATGTCAGCGGAGCTGTAACAATTTACACCCTGCGAGATTATGGCCCCGTCTTTTTTAAGCGTTCCAATGTTACTATTTAACCAATCAGAGAAAAGAAATGGAGCATGTTAAAAATGTGTCCAGTCAAAAGTGCTCAAAGTTCAGACACAGAGTACTTATGGTGAGTTGCTTGTCAGTGAGCTGTGGAGTAAGAAATGCTCATAGGCGTGCTTTGGTGAATAATGTTTAATTAATACTTGTAAGAAAATCGTGATCTGCACATAGACATCCATGAACCTAAAAGGTCAGAGCAATTCTATCTATCTATCTATCTATCATGACAAAATGAGCTTGTGTGCTCGGAGGAGGTCAGTCTGTCTGTACGTCCAATCACATACACTCCTGTTATCTATCAAATATGTAGTGTACACAGCCATGTGCAGAATGAATAATAATAATAATAATCAGCCAAATCCTGTGATCCTTTTTCATCTGGGATATGACCAGATTTACACAGGATGATGGGTGGTGATGGCACTTGTCCACCAAGGTTAGAACAGAATAACTCCAGACCAGAAATTTTCACCAGTATTCATATCAGTCAGAGCTTCATAGAAATGTAGGAGTGAAAGGAACCTCAAAAAGTTATGAGGTTGAGCCCCCTGCACTGAATTGGGGCCACGTAAACCTCAACCATCCCTGATGGGTGTTTGTCCAAGTTGTTCTTTAAAACCTCCAATGATGGAGATTTTGCCATCTCCTGTGGCAGCCTTTTCCAGAACGTAAGTACCTTACTCAGCCCTGGCACTTCTAAGCTTGGCAATTCATAGCACTGGCACCTATGAGCTTGCCAAGCAAGTTATGAAAGTAAAAAAATTGCTTGAGCGCCGCACGCAATTGCTTGAGCCCTGGCACCTCTTTCATAACAAATTAAGTACAGCCCTTCCTGAATTTAGTCCCGCCTCTTTCAGCCAGAACGTCATCAGAGTTAAACCAGTGATGTAAGTGGAGCTACTCAGCATTTGCCCTGGCCTAGCAGTGAGGGGAATTTCAACCTTATATCTTTATTGCACTCACTTTCTCCAGAGTGCCTTTAGCCACATTTGGATCCTTCTGTGTATTGAGCATTGACCATTTCCTGACCTCTTTGAAGTGAGCGGCTAAATCCCAGTGACTTCAGTGGAGTCAATATTAGGCCTCATTACACAGGGTCAGATTTTCTTTTGGGAAACAGTGAAAGAAGTTTTTCTTCAAAAAAGCATCTTCGCCATAGTGAGCACAGCACATATTGTATTCAATTAGTTTGATTTAAAATAATAGAGAGATGCCCATCGGAGGCTCTAGATGCCCTCACACATCATTACGAATTCCAAACAATCCCAGCAGCATTGAAATAATCATTTCATCAAGATCTCAGCCACCCAGACATCTACCAGAATGCTTTCCCACCCCTTCCTCTTGGCGGAGGGCAAACCATCACCTCTTTCAGAAAACATCATTACGGAGATGATACACTGGCGTCCTGAATACATCACAGAACATTGACACCTCCATTGAACCAAACATCCTTCACTCTTCCCTCCCTCCACCCCCACAAATAAAACTGAGGGGAGAAAAATCAGCCAGCTGATCAAATAAAACAAAATAAAAACAAACAAGCGAGCTGTTATAAGCTGGGGCAACGTCCAGATCTACAGTCATCCCTCTGCTCTGAGTGGACCCAGTCATTGGGTCCTACTTTCTTCCCAGTCATGCAGCTTTGGGGAGAAGCTAATCTTTGCTTGTAGACCTTGGGCCCCAGGCCAAAGACCGAAGCTCAGATCTCTTGTCTGACGTCCCTTGCTTTGGCCATGTGAAGCTACCCTCTAGGTGCCCTATACCTCAAAACCAGTGTCTGAGTTCTCCTGTGCCCCCCAGTCACTTACACATGCAACATGGCAGGAAAACAAGGAACGCCGGCTCAGCAAGAGGATTTCTTAACCACAGACACGTGAAGTCCTTAAGAGTTACAGATCTTTGAATAATCATCAAAGTCCTAAGCTGCACCTCTCCCTAGTGTGAGCTCACATCTTGTAAGTCTGAGCTTTGTCAGCTTGGAAACGTGGGCAGAGTCCATCCCGACCCCACTCTATCTTTCACATCCTTCACACACATGGAGAAGGGTGCACCCCTTGTATGCCCTATGCATAGAAACACTGTTTTCCCATGCTGGCAGTGGCCTGTAGTTGAGAGACAAAATCTATGGCCCCAGGCTGCAGTCTGGTCCTCCAGCAACATGTCAGACACCATAATGGACAGGTCAGCTTCCAGGAGTACAAAACAAAAGGCTGCCTGTGTGCAAATCCAGTGTAGAAGAAAACACAGTCTTCACTTCTGTTTGGGTGGGCAAGGAAAAGACCTTTTATTACAAGGTAATTACCTCGGGCAACAGCTTCAGCTGAACTGCGCCCCCGATCTGCATCGCGCGAGGGTTTTTATACACACTTATTACCAAGTCATTGTTATACAGCAAAATGCATTAAGCACGCGTAATACAAAGAAGAAATAATGGTGAGTTGCACAAATAGTGTCATGTATGCCGCTGCACAAGGAACTTCCCATATTTGGTTACATTTCCGTATTTGGTTACAAATCAGGCATGTGTATAGCTTATTGCTATATTGGAAAAATACAACTTCAGTCAAAAGAGACAGTTTGCTATCTTATGTAGCTTCCAAGAAAACTTTGCCCATGCCTAGCTGACCACGCTAATCGATTAGCATACTCCTAACATCCTCTTAGCCTTCAGCTACATGCTCAAACTGTCTTTGTGACAAACTCCATGTTTCCACAAATCGAAAGGAAAGGCCAGTTTCCCAGCTGGTTGAATTCAGTGTCATTCCACCAATGTCCCTGTGTCAGATTCCCAGCTGCTCTAAATTGGCCTAACTCCCTTTTACTCAATGGGGGCACGTTCTCCGCTGGTCTCAAGCAGCCACAGCACCATTGAAATCCACGGGGACAGATCCCCAGCTGGTGTGAACTGGCCTAGTGCACAGAGTGATGCCAATGAGCATGCGCGGAAGGTCTGTGATGCCTCATTTTATCGCTGTTCCTGTGTTTGAAGGTCTCATTAAATAATTCCGCCCTCCTGTTTTCTTGGCCATGGAAGACTCTAGACATAAGGCCCTGCTCTGTCACCATTGCAACATCCATGGCCCTTTCCCTGAGGTCGATTTCCTGTTCTGGATGCATTGCCCAAATCATTCTCCTCTTCTTCAGCACATTTTGCCTCCCTGACTGTCATAATCAGTTAGAAATCTGTTTTCATGACAAGTTGAGATTGTTGTTAGGTCAAGAACTGCCGCTGCCCCTTCTCAGCTGGGACGTGACTAGACTTACCCTGGGTGGGGTGTGAATGTCAGCTCAGCACATGGAATGAACCTGTCCCACTTACACCACGGTCACAACTAGACGTGGGAGAAGCTGATTTTTATTCTTTTATAATTACAGCAGAGGAGATCAATGTTTATTTTTCAGCACTGTTTTCCAAGTTTTTATCCATTTAAATGTCCACAGTTGCAGAATATTATGTGTTTTAAGCATTTATTGGTCAAGTTGTGTCCATTTTAATTGATCAGTTGTAGGAAATTATGCGTTGGGTCAGACAATAGATATTTAATAACAGTAGAAGTTGAGATTCAACGAGCTGAAGCTTTATAACCATTAAAAAAAATTATCAGAGTCACATGTCAAAACATACAAAGTAAATAGCGTTAAGTCAAATGCTAATGAATTATCAAGCAGCATTTTTCTTACTTTGCATAGCTGTAAATTTTGGTTATTACTGATGGAAATTTTTGTTGTCAGTGTATCTGTGCGTGATGCAATCTAAGTTTATCAACATTTACCAATAAATATTTAACCCTTCCAAACCAAACCATAACATAACATAATAGTAATTTACACCAGTGTTCATGTCACAGCTGAATTTAGACCAGAGTCTCGGGCCAGAGCCTCCTCAGCATTTACTGGTGATGCAAATGGAGCTACTCTATATAGAATCATAGAAGATGAGGGTTGGAAGGGACCTCAGGAGGTCATCTAGTCCAACCCCCTACTCAAAGCAAGACCAACCCAGACTAAATCATCCCAGCCAGGGCTTTGTCAAGCTGGGCCTTAAAATCCCTTAAGGATGGAGATTCCACCACTTCCCTAGGGAACCCATTCCAGTGCTTCACCACCCTCCTAGTGAAAGAGTGTTTCTTAATATCCAACCTAGACCTCCCTCACTGCAACTTGAGACCATTGCTCCTGGTTCTGTCATCGGCCACCACTGAGAACAGCCTAGCTCCATCCTCCCTGGAACCCCCCTTCAGGTAGTTAAAGGCTACTATCAAATCCCTCCTCACTCTTCTCTTCTATAGACTAAATAAGCCCTGTTCCCTCAGCCTCTCCACATAAGTCATGTGCTCCAGACCCTAATCATTTTCATTACCCTCCACTGGACTCTATATTTACATAGGGAAGAGGTGAATTCTCCACTTCTTGGTTTCTTCAGACGCCTTTACGTAGGACGTGCTTTAGTCACAACCCAAGTTATTTGGCTCAGAACAGTGGTAACTGGGTGATATTTAATGACCTATGAGATGCAGGAAAGAAGACAACATTTTCTAATGGACCCTTCTGGCATTAACTTAGAATCATAGAATCATAGAATATTAGAGTTGGAAGGGACCTCAGGAGGTCATCTAGTCCAACCACCTGCTCAAAGCAGGACTAACTTCAGCTATATCATCCCAGCCAGGGCTTTGTCAAGCCAGGCCTTAAAGACCTCTAAGGATGGAGATTCCACCACCTCCCTAGGTAACCCATTCTAGTGCTTTACCACCCTCTTAGTGAAAAACTTTTTCCTAATGTCCAACCTAGACCTTCCCCCCATAACTTGAGATGGTTGCTCCTTGTTCTGTCATCTGCCACCACCGAGAACAGCCTCATCCTCCCATTGAAACCAAATGGGAATTAGGTGCCAAGCCCACTTAGGAATTTTTTCGAAATATCCCACTAGGGAGATATCGGTTACTTTAGGGGCCAAAGTGCCTTTGAAATGTTGAATAATGACCTTAAAAATGTCACCAGAAAGGAGTTGCAGGTTTTGATCTTACATCTATGTGTTGAGATTTTCACCCAGGGGACGGGGAAGCCCAATCCCCAGTAAAACTGACTGGAATTTGATAGCCAAATATCCACAGGCAACCTTGGAAATCCCATCACTGGTCATGCTGGCCCCACCACGAGCCATAAACCAGGATGGACTGTGCAGGGACCGGTCTCCTCTTTGATTGTTTCAGATCCGTGGGGTAATCTGTCCCCGGGAGGTATTATGACATGTAAGAAGCAATAGCCGACTTCGACCAGAGAGAGGTGTTACTTTGAGGTGTGACCTAATTCAGCTAAAATCCCCTTTCATTAATTTTACCAGAGCTGCTCCAGAGTAGATAGAACTCTCCAAGGGGTAGAAAGTGACGTTCCTCGGGGCAGAGACCATTCACTAGCTGATGGGTGCCATGGTGAGGAGACTCCGCCTTGGGCAGCGCATTCAAGAATTCTCCCCTATGGGGCATCTTAGATTTTCCTCTGAAACAGCTGGTGCTGGTCAGTGTCAGGGACAGGATGTGGGATGGAACAGTCCCCAAAGGTGTGACCCAGGCAGACGGTTCCTCTGATCTGCAACAAACAGACCTGGTCAAATTAAATTGCGGAGCTAGGAATTGATGCAGATGTCTGGAGCACAGGCCTGCGTGCCACTGGTGTTTGCCGGACAACCTTTCCTCTAACCCCTGCTGCCTCGCTGTATCTCTGATTATTGTCGTTTCTGGAAACTCTTCAGGAAAGTAGAGAGCAGAGAGACGTTAACTCTTGCCTCTGGGCCTCTGCTTCTGGGCTGTGCGGGGCTCCAGGGAGCCACGAGCCCTTCGAAAACAAACATGGATAAAGCATTTTCCCGCAGCAGCAAAGTTTTACGCTCTGCTCATCTGCAGAGAGCACAGATCTCAGTGCTTTTCCCACAGCTCAGCCTCAGAGTCAGGGGGAACGGCTGCTCATAATACAGTGAGAGGGGCATTAGATAGAGAGACAGATGGATGGAGGGGTGTGTGGGGGGCTGGAGAGAGGGATAACCAGTAGCTCTCAGTAGCTGGAGGAGAGAAGCCATCTCACTCGGGGAGGATTCCACACAGGCCAGGACTGTGAGTTTGCTCTTCCAATGAAATCTATTGGGGGTTGCAGAGTGGCACTTTATGGACAAGATTGTAAATGACGGTCTGTATTTTTTCGCTCTTATCTCAGTTTGGGCATGAGAAACTGAGGGCATCCAAAGCAGTTACCTTAGGAAAGAGATGGCAGTATATCCGTGCCTCAGTTTCCTCCTATGGGCAGTGGGGGCACACATACATTTTAGAATGGATTGAGAAGCCTAAAGGAAAATTGTCTAAAAACTGTGACAAACACTCTCAGCTCGTTATATTCATTTGTTATTACTGGTTCTCTCTATATCTGTCTATCAGTTTGTTTGTACTTCTCCCTCTCTATTAGTTTTTCTTTCTTCTCTTTCTGCCTGTTAGTTTGTGTTAGTTCTGTGTTTCTCTCACGCTCTGTCTGTGTGCTTTTCTTACTCATCTCTCTGTGATAGTTTGTTGTTACATCATCTGTCATCAATCTATCAATCTATCTAATCAGTTTGTGTCTGGTTCTTGCTCTCTGTATCTCTCTGTCTGCCGTTAGCTCTGTCTGTCAGATTTCTGTGTGGGGCGTGGGGTCTGGTGTGTTAGATCAGGGGGTTGAGGGCCAGGACTCCTGGGTTCTGTGTGCGGCTCTGGGAGGACCTTTAGTCCAGTGTGTAGAGACCCAGAACTGGTGGGGTCTTTGCCCCCCTCTTTGTTCCCTCCCCCCTAACTAGAAGCTGAGGGGCTAGGGTACTCGGCTGGCATGTGACAGACCCAGGTTCAATTCCTCCCTCTGACTGAGCATGAGAAGGGATTGGAATTCCTGCTTTACAGGAGTGTGACCGAGCTGCTTGGCTCCGGGTTATTCTGATATCAGACTGGATCAGCCTCTCCCCTGGAAGCTGCTCCCTTTGTATCACTAATTAAATAGTCATTGATGCAGGGACTTGGACTGTGCTCTTCCTGACACCCGGGGAGCACCCTCAGCAGCCACCGGAGAATCGCTCCCACTCCCACTTGCTGTCCGAGGACGCTCCGCTGTCACTCTCAGCCGGCAGTGCTGATGGCCGTGGAGCATCGCGGGGCAGAGAGGGGCTGCGAGGCAGCCTGGGGTAGTGGTTACAGGAGGGCTCTGGGGCTGAAAACCCCTCACTTTTGTTCCCAGCTCGGGGAGGGGTGTTGGGTGTAGTGGGATAGAGCAGGGGGGACTGGGAGTCAGGACTCCTGGGTTCTCTGCCAAGCTCTGGGGGGCAGTTTAGGTGAGTGGTTAGAGAAGCAGAAGGGGCTGGAATAACTCTCTCGCAGCAAGCGTGGAACCACAGACAGAGTGGGGGATGGGGAGTATTCCTGATTCGAATTCATTGCGTAATTACGACTGGATTCGGTCACCTCCATGCTAGACGCTGCCCCCGTTTACAGTAGTATAAATGCGGAGTCATTCCCTGGCTTCCAGTGAAAGTACCCCAGATTCACAGCAGGGCTCCTGGCACCAGATGTGGGCAGCCAGGCCTCAGATTCTCCTCAGTAAACTGATGAGAGGAACATTTACACATTCTTAGCCAGAGCTCGCCAACCCTGCATGACGCTGATAAATGAATACCTCAGATGTAATAGGTACTAATTCTCCTTTCTCTCATCCAGGTGTAAACCAGGAGTAACTTCCCCCGTGTCCATTGAACTGATTCTAATTTCTCTCATCCCGGTGTAAATCAGGAGTAACTCCATTCCAGTCAGTAGGGTGTTTTCCCCAGCCCCATTCCCATATTATACCAGCCTGCACAAGCTGCGCGTCTGATTTAATAAAATTAGGGTGGTTTCAGACAAAAGGAGAGTTATTTTACTGGTCTAATCCCAGCCCTTACTCGTTTCTTTCCCTTCACAGCCATCACACAGCGTCCTGAGGAAGAAAATGTTGAACAGAACCACCACAACCGAGTTCCTTCTCCTAGAATTTTCTGACATTCGGGAGCTGCAGATTTTGCACTTCGTGGTGTTTTTAGTGATTTACCTGGCAGCCCTGATGGGGAATCTTCTTATCATTATGGCCATAGCCTTTGACCACCACCTCCACACCCCCATGTACTTCTTCCTGATGAATCTTTCTGTCCTGGACCTCGGATCCGTCTCTGTCACCCTCCCCAAGTCCATGCTCAGCTCCCTCATGAACACCAGGTCCATTTCCTATGCTGGATGTGTTGCCCAAGTCTTTTTCTTCCTCTCCTTCCTGTTAGCCTCTGCTTCCGGGCTGTGCGGGGCTGGAGATGGGACATCGGGTGGGGTGGGCCCATGCTTTGAGGTGGCACTGAACCATTCTCTCTCCCAGGTGCGTGGCTGGCTGGTTCTTGCCCACATGCTCAAGGTCTAACCCATCACCACATGTGGGGGCGGGAAGGAATTTTCCCCCAGCTCAGGTTGGCAGGGAGCTTGGGAGGGCTTTGAGCTTCCTCTGCAGTGTGGGGTGCGGGTCACTTGCCAGGATTTTCTGGGTGTGTCTCACATAATCATTTCCCTGCCATCATGGGGGCTCGGACACTGGGGTGTTGGATGTGTTGCCCAAGTCTTTTTCTTCCTCTCCTTCCTGACAGCAGATTTTTACCTCCTCACCATCATGACGTACGACTGATACGTCGCCATCTGCCAGCCACTGCACTATGAGAGGGTGATGAACAGAAGAGCTTGTGTCCAAATGGCCACTGGTGCCTGGATCAGTAGGATTCTCTCCTCCGCCCTGCACTCCAGGACCACGTTTGCATTGCCCTTCTGTGGAGACAATGTGGTGGACCAGTTCTTCTCTGAAATCCCACAGCTCCTCAAGCTGGCCTGCCCCGACACATACCAGAGTGAAACAGGTGCTATTGCCTTTAGTGCCATTTTAGACCTAGGCTGCTTTGTTTTCATTGTTGTGTCGTAAGTTCAGATCTTCAGAGCAGTGCTGAGAATCCCCTCTGAGCAGGGCCAGCACAAAGCCTTCTCCACCTGCCTGCCCCACCTCACTGTGGTCTCCTTGTTTATTTGCTCTGGCGTCTTTGCCTACCTGAAGCCCCCCTCCAGCTCTCCGTCTGCTCTGAATCTTGTGGTGGCTGTTTTCTATTCCTTGGTGCCCCCCATGATAAATCCTGTCATCTACAGCATGAGAAATAAGGAATTCAAAGGTGTCCTGAGGAGACTGACTGGTGGAGGTTATTCACCCATAACTAATTGTCCACCTTTCTCCAATAAACATTGCCTCTCTTTCCCCTTCATTAAAGTCCATGACATCCATGACAGCTCACACTCAGACAGGGCTGATTCCCAGCTCACTTGTACTAATACAAACCCAGACGAACGCTACAGACGTGAAGGTAGCTGGGCTCATTTACACAAGCAGAAGATGTGGCCCAGCTATGGAGTGTCACTGGTGTAAATTGAGCGGGAGAGGAGAATCAGACATTCAGTCTCTGTCAGAGCAGTACCTGGCGCACGGCTTGGCCACTTCTACCTGTTTCATGGTGCCCAAAGACAAGGCGGGAGATTTCTTGCTTTGTGTGTGTAAATCCGAAGCAGCTCAGTGGAATCAGAGGAGTCGGGCTGCTGTTACACTGGTGTATGTGAGAGCAGATCTTCAGTAAAGCAGGGCTGACTCTCATGGGGTGTATCACCATTTGGGGATCTGGCCTATTGGCGTTAATGGAGCTAGGCCAATTCAGACCCGTTGAGGTCCAACATGTGCCTTTATTGCGCAGTGGCCACATTTCTCCACGTTGCTGCAGACTTCTCACTTTGCACATGGGCCTTTAGAGCCGTGTTCTGATCTCAGTTACCCTGGAGCCACTCTGGACTCTGCACTCCTGCCTGTTTGTGTGTACGTGGGGCAGTTGTGTGTGTGAGGAGGGAGGGGGCAGCAGGCTCCTTTGTGTGCTCCTATGTGTAACTCTATCACAACGGTCTGCCACAGGTAGATTTGAACCCAGGGTTTTAGATTTTCAAGCCTGAGCCTGTGTACTGAAGAACGAAGCCTTCTCGGCTCATAAGCTGCCATTTGTGGTTTAAGCACTGGATGGGGCAGGAAGCCGCGCTGTGTGAGCCTGCATCCAGTGTCCATTTGGGAGTTGAGAGATCCAGAGACTGGCTAGAAATCACAGGGAGGTTTCCAATCACCAGAGGGTGCGGTTCTGGAGTAGTCTCCCAATAGGTGGTGTGGGGGGCAAACGACTTAATTAATTTTAAGACAGAGAGAGAGACAGACAAATGTCTGAGTGAGATTGTAGGTCAGCGTGACTTCTGATGGTGGGGGGCGGGACTCACTTCTGCTTTGTGTCTTATCTTCCTAAAGCTCAGCTTCAGGGTTTATTCCAGCCACTGTGAGGGGTCAGGAAGGGGATTCCCCCTTCAGTGCATTCTGGGCGGGTTTTTTATCTCCTTCCTCTGAAGTCTCCGAGTAGCCAGGGCTGGAGATGGGCCATCGGGTGGGGTGGGCCCATGCTCTGAGGTGGCACTGAAACATTCTCTCTCCCAGGTGCATGGTTGGCTGGTTCTTGCCCACATGCTCAAGGTCTAACTCAACACCTCATGTGGGGTCGGGAAGGAATTTTCCCCCACTCAGATTGGCAGGGAGCTTGGGAGGGTTTTCAGCTTCCTCTGCAGTGTGGGGTGCCGGTCAATTGCCAGGATTTTCTGGGTGTGTGTCACGTAATCATTTCCCTGCCATCGTGGGGGCTTGGACATGGGGGCACCTCGGCCCATCCTGTTCTCTGTTCGTGGCACATACACGCCCTGCTGTCCCGCGGGTCTTACCTGCTCTGGTCTCCTTTCGGTTCCTGTGTGCAGACTGGATGATCTGCTGCTCCCTTCTGGCCCTGAACTCTCTTACTCTGTGACTCCATGAACGGTGGCTGCAGATGCAAAGCTGTGGGACTTTCTAAAACGGTTAATTTCCAGCGGTCGCCAGTTCGACGGAGAGATCGAATCGAAAGGAAAGGCCAGTTTCCCAGCTGGTTCAATTCAGCGTCATTCCACCGATGTCCCTGAGTAAGATTCCCAGCTACTCTAAATTGGCTTAGCTCCATTTTACTCAATGGGGGCACGTTCTCTGCTGGTCTCAAACAGCCACAGCACCATTGAAATCCACGGGGACAGATCCCCAGGTGGTGTGAACTGGCCTAGTGCACGGAGCGATGCCAGTCAGCATGTGCTGAAGGTCTGTGATGCCTCGTTTTATTGCTGTTCCTGTGTTGGAAGGTCTCATTAAATAATTCTGCCCTCCCGTTTTCTTGGCCATGGAAGACTCTAGACATAAGGCCCTGCTCTGTCACCATTGCCACATCCATGGCCCTTTCCCTGAGGTCGCTTTCCTGTTCTGGATGCATTGCCCAAATCATTCTCCTCTTCTTCAGCAGATTTTGCCTCCTTGACTGTCTCAATCAGTTAGAAATCTGTCTTCATGACAAATGGAGATTGTTGTTAGGTCAAGAACTGTCCCTGTCCCTTCTCAGCTGGGACGTGACTAGACTTACCCTGGGTGGGGTGTGAATGTCAGCTCAGCACATGGAATGAACCTGTCCCACTTACACCACGGTCACAACTAGGCGTGGGAGAAGCTGATTTTTATTCTTTTATAATTACAGCGGAGGAGATCAATGTTTATTTTTCAGCATTGTTTTCCAAGTTTTTATCCATTTAAATGTCCACAGTTGAAGAATATTATGTGTTTTAAGCATTTTTTGCTGTAAATTTTGGTTATTATTGATGGAAATAGTTTTCGTTGGTGTGTCTGTGCGTTTATTGACATTTACCTATAAATATCTAACATTTCCAAACTGAACTATAACATAACGTAATAGCAGACAAGTAATTTACACCAGTGTTCATGTCACGGCTGAGTTTTGACCAGAGTCTCGGGCCAGAGCCTCATCAGCAATAACTGGTGAAGCAAATGGAGACAATGAGGGTTGGAAGGGACCTCAGGCGGTCATCTACTCCAACCCCTGCTCAAAGCAGGACCAAACCCAATTAAATCATCCCAGCCAGGGCTTTGTCAAGCTGGACCTTAAAAACCCGTAAGGATGGAGATTCCACCACCTCCCTAGGGAATCCATTCCAGTGCTTCACCACCCCTATATTTAAAAAAGTTTCCCCCAATATCCAACCTAGACCTCCCCCACTGCAACTTGAGACCATTGCTCCTGGTTCTGTCATCTGCCACCAGTGAGAACAGCCTAGCTCCATCCTCCCTGGAACCTACTTCAGGTAGTTAAAGGCTGCTATCAAATCCCCCCTCACTCTTCTCTTTTGCAGACTAAACAAGCCTAGTTCCCCTAGCCTCTGCTCAGAAGTTATGTGCCCCAAACCTTTAATCATTTTCGTTGCTCTCCGCTGGACTCTCTCCAATTTGTCCACATCCTTCCTGTAGTGGGGGCCCAAAACTGGCCACAATACTCCAAATGAGGCCTCAACAGTGCCGAATGAAGGGGAATAATCACTTCCCTCAATCTGCTGGCAATGCTCCTACTAATGCAGCACAATATGCCATTAGCCTTCTTGCAACCAGGGCACACTGCTGACTCATATCCAGCTTCTTGTCCACTGTAACCCCCATTTCCTTTTCTGCAGAACTGCTTCCTAGCCCGTCGGTCCCCAGTCTGTAGCTGTGCATGGGATTCTTCCTTCCTAAGTGTCCTTGTTGAATCACATCAGATTTCTTTTGGCCCACTCCTCCAATTTGTCTAGGTCACACTGTATCCTATCCCTACCTTCCAACATATCTCGCAGTCCCCCCAGCTTAGTGTCCTCTGCAAACTTGCTGAGGGTGCAATCTACTCCATCCTCCAGATCATTAATGAAGATGTTGAACAAAACAGGCCCCAGGACCGACCCCTGGGGCACTCTGCTTTTTACTGGCCGCGAACTAGACATCGAGCCATTGATCACTACCCATTGACCCCAATGATCTAGCCAGCTTTTTATCCACCTTATAGTCTTTTCATCCAACAGCAAGAATACTAGGGGAGCCATTGATCACTACTCGTTGAGCCCTATGCTTTAGCCAGTTCTCTATCCATTTTATAGTCCATTCATCCAACCCATACTTCTTTAACTTGCTGATAAGAATACCGTGAGAGACCATATCAAAAGCTTTGCTAAAGTCAAGCTATATAATGTCCACGGCTTACCCCCACATCCACAGAGCCAGTCACCTCTTCATAGAAGGCAATCAGGTTGGTGAGGCATGATATGGCCTTGTTGAATCCATGTTGACTGTTCCTCATCACCTTCCTCTCTTCCAAGTGCTACAAATGGATTCCTTGAGGACCTGCTCCATGATTTTTCCAAGGACTGAGTTGAGGCTGACCGGTCTGTAGTTACCCAGAGCCTCCTTCTTCCCTTTTCTGAAGCTGGGCACTATATCTGCCTTTTTCCAATCGTTCAGGACCTCCGCCCATCTCCACGAATTTTCAAAGATAATAGCCAATGGCTTTGCAATCACATCAGCCAACCCGCTCAGCATCTTCGGATGTATGACATCCTGCCCCATGGACTTGTGTATGTCCAGCCTTTCTAAATCATCCTGAACCTGTTCTTTCAGCTCTGAGGGCTGCTCACCTCCTCCCCATTCTGAGCTGCCCAGTGCAGCAGTCTGGGAGCTGACCCTGTCTGTGAAGACAGGCAAAAAAAGCTTTGAATACTTCCGTTTTTCCCACATCCTCTATTCTAGGTTGCCTCCCCCATTCTGTAAGGGGCCCACACTTTTCATGACCTTCTTCTTGTTGCTAACATTCTCCCATGGAGTCAATGGGCCAGTTTACCAGCTCTGGGGGTCAATGGGCCGTAGCTCCCTTGAGTCAACGGGCCAGATCCCAGCTGGGGTCAAAGGGCTAGAGCTCAGAGATCCTCAGTGGGTGTAAACGAGTGTAATTTAAGGGAGGCTTCGTTACACACGCTGCGCCCATGGCCCACGCCTGGAAGATGCTCCAGCCCCTGTCACCAGCACTGCGTTGAATTACAAAAGCCAGAGCAGGCCCCAGTGATGGTGGTGGGAAGTGGCCAGCTCCCCTCTGCCCCTCCTTCCCTGAGAACGTGCTGCCTCTCCAGCCACTGAGCTGGGCGGTGATGGCACCGGAGACTGTGACTTCCTCTTCCTCTGTCAGAGGGGAAGAATTTGGCCCCCTCCCTGCACCCAGACCAGACTGATGATGGCTGAGCTGAGACCCCAGCTCCCGGCCCAGGAGCACCCAGCTCAGGATAGCTCTAACTCTCCTTCTGCCTGCAGTGGGTGAGTGGCCTCCCTTGGCTCCTGTCCCTCTGTCTGTCATTCAGAGATCCCCCCATCCCTACCACATCCCACATCCCCCCACACCCCGTTCCCTCCCCTCTCCTATCTTTTCTTCCAGCCTCTCGTGAGACTCTCCACAGCCCAACTTCCCCCACAGGTAACGATGTCTTCTGTCATGGCTGACGGGTCGTGAAGTGGGGGTGGGGATCCCCTTCCTCTCATCCCATAATATTTGCAATTGCAAGGAAAGGGGGTTCTCTGTTTTCCCTCTTTATCATGCCCTGGGCGGCTGAGGCCGCCCCGTGCAGAGGGTTCTCCTCTCACACCTGCCCCAGCAGTGGCAGCTCCCATACAGAGCTGCGTCCATGTGGGCAAATAAATGTAATAAAATGAACAATATCCAGGGTTGCATTCCCCTTATCCCCCCTTTTTCAATCTTGCATTTTTCCCTTAGCCACTGTGTTATTTTTCCAAATTTGAGGAAGTTTTGAAAAGTTTTGGAATGGGAAAACAAAAAGACCTCCCACAAAGCCTTAAATATCTTTCACTTTACTGCATTCAGAGGCAAAAAAAACAAAGGAAAATAGAGGAGAAAGTGGAATAACCCATTTTTTTCCATTGTCCCTCTTTTTCGCACTGAAAAAGTGGGGAAAAAAGTAAATAAATACGAGAAATGTTTCCCCAATTTCTCTCAGGTTTTTTCCTTTCCCCACTGTGTCAAAAGACAGAAACATTGACAGAAGGTGAGAACTGTCCATTAAATGTAAATATTTTAATTATGTTTGTTTGATATTGTTTTGAAAAATGAAAATTGGTGTTGTACACAAAAGTTTTTGATAAAGTCACTGACAAAATTTTGACCAGCTGTACGTGTTAGACACCGAGCACCAGATGTGTAAAGGTGCCTAAAAAACTAGATAGGTACCGAGGTGCCTTGAAATGAATGGGAGTTAGGTGCCTGCATGCTTTTGAAAACCCCACTAGGCACCTAAATACTTTTACAAATCTGCAAAACTCAAAATAAAGAAAACTTCCAATTAATTTAAACTATCCCATCAGTAAATAAAGTTGGAAAACACCCTGACATTTCCCCATTGTTTTGACAGGATAATGTTTTGGCTGAAAAAAGGTCAATTAGTCCCAGCTTAGTGGGTTCAAAGCTCAACCGATGAGCCCTGCAGAGGTCTGAGAGCCAAGGATCATGGCATCAGGATGGTCACTACCAACACATGGAGACTTAACATAACATAATGTGCACCCCTAAATTCCTGGTCAGTCTCTGGACCAAGGGTAGAACCATGTCACTAGGTGGGTGCATGTCTCAGGTCTTCTTTTACCAGTTTCTAGGCAGCACCGAGTGCCTGCTCTGCACCGTCATGGCCTATGACAAGTACGTGGCCGTCTGCCACCCGCTGCGCTACCTGATCATCATGAACTGGAGGGTGTGCGTCATCCTGGCTGCCGGCACCTGGATCAGCAGCTCCTTCCATGCCACCATTCTCACCAGCCTCACCTTCACGCTGCCCTACTGCAGGCCCAATGTGGTGGACTATTACTTCTGTGACATCTTCCCTGTGGTGAAGCTGGCCCGCGCAGACACGTACATCATCGAGACCATGAGCTTTACCAACACTAGAGTGGTGCCCATGATCTGCTTCTTATTCATCCTCGCAGCCTACGTCTGCATTGTCTACACCATCACAAAGATGAACTCAGCCGAAGGGTGACGCAAAGCAGCCTCCACTTGCGCCTCACATCTGACGGTGGTGACGCTGTTCTTTGGGCCTTACGCCCTGGTCTACATGCAGCCACGTCAGAGCAAAGTGCCAGTGACCTCTGTGCAGCTCTTTGATTATGTAGCTATGCCCGTGCTGAACCCGATCATCTACACACTGAGGAACAAGGAGGTGAAAGGGGCTCTGCGGAAACTGAGAGGGGGTCAAACGACTGCATGTTGATGTGGTGCACCTGCAGAAGTAGCACGTGGGTGAGCAGTGAAATATATCTACGAATTCATCCGCATGGCTCTTCAGCGGCTTGTGTGACAGTCTCTGTCTCTCTACTTCCCCATACAGCCTCACCTGTCTATCTGGAGATCTACTAATCAGAAAAATGCTCCTAAAAGCATCTAGTTGTCTTGGACATGCTTTAAGGCTGACATGTTCAAAGGTGCCTAAAGGATAGGCACACTCAGTCTGCATTAAAATTAATAGGAATTGGAGATCCAAATCTGGTAGACTTATTGCACAAATCTACAGAAGCCAGGGCAGCAACTTCTGCAAACTCAAGAAAGGGAAGAACAAAATTATCTTCATCAACTGGCACAAACCACATGTCAGCAGGAAGCTGTGCTAGAGAGCTGCCTAACAACCCTTGGAGAACATTTGCATTTTCAGCATGTCCTGAAGATCAACGGATTTGTGGTAAAATTTTCAAAACCACCTTAGTGATTTAGGAACCTAAATCACATTTTCATAGAATCATAGAAGAACATGGTTGGAAGGGACCCCAAGATGTCATCTAGTCCAGCCCCCTGCTCAGAGCAGGACTAATCCCAACCCCATCAGAAGTGATGGAGGCATTTACGATTTTAAGGGCACGTCTTCACTGACAGCAGCAAATTTGCCACTGTCAGATCGATCTATCCGGGTCGATTGAGCGGTCAGTGAGGACTCACTCAATCAACGTGGAAGTCGACTTGTGAAAACGACCCCTTCAAGTACTGCAGTGCAGTGAAGACGCCGTGTACAACAGAAGTTAAGAAGTCGACGGGCATTACGCAATCTACTCTGCGTAGCTTGTGTAACTCCCGTCAACTGCCAACAAATTTTAAGGTAAGTGTAGACCAGGCCTAAATCTCACTGAAAGGCCGTGGGATTGAGGCTTCTGAGGACCAGATTTCAAAGGCATTTAATCACCTAATAGGGTGTTCAAGAGCACCTTGAGTGAGTCAGCCACCAGCCTCCCATTTGCTTTCAATGGGAGTTGAGCAACTGACCTATTTAAAAGCCTTAGTAAATTCCACTAGGCACATAAACCTCTTTGTAAATCTAGACATTAGGCCAGAGGATATTTAGACACCTGGCAGGATTTTCAGAAGCCCACAGGCCCCTAGCCCCCATTGAAATCAACCAGAGTTAGATGTCTGGGGCCAGATTTTTAAAAGGGGGACAGACAGCCATTTCCTGCAATATTGTGGATTAACCTTACTGCATGAGCTTTAATAGCTTGGAGGTCCATTGTATTAAAAATGCAGCGGTGTGTGTGTTATTGCGAAGAGAAGAGACCCCGTTGTGGGGTTTGAGGGACTAATCACCTGATCGAGCCCATAGTGGAGCTGGGGTGATCTCTGCTAAGCTTATTAACCTGCATGTAGGTTCTTTTATTGTTTTTAATAGGTTTTCTCTGTGGTGTTTTACCTTAAGAATAAACCAGGCTTGCTTAGACAGAACTGTGTGGTAGGTTGTACCTGAGGTAATTACACAGGGCACCACTTCTGAGGGGAGAAGCAAGGCAGGGCTGCTTAGGCAGAGAATCTTTTGAGGGAAAAAGACAGTGAAGGGTGTTGGGGAAATGTTTATCAGTGTGGTTTTGGTACCTTCCCCTCCATCTGAGCCAATGGACTCCATTTTTAAATTGTGGAATCCATCTTGAGTTGCCCGGATGGTGATGCTTAGCAGGATGCCAACGCCTAATAGTCTGCCTAGAGACGGGGAAAAAAGGCGGGAAGCCTGGCCATTTGAGTGCCGTGTGCAAAGCACTGGGGCCGTGTGCACAATGTGAGTGCCGGGTGCACCACTCAGCAAGGCAGGAAAAATCCTGGCCAGTGATTGGCTGTGAGGGACTTGAACCAAAGTGATTTAAGGCTGCGAGGGCCACAGGCAGGGGCTGCCCATCTTAGTGGCAGAGCGGCGAGGGTGTCCTGTTTACTTCGTGCCCTTCCCAAGAGCAGGCCGAGAAGCAGACGTCTGACCAGGTCGGGAGCAGCACTCCTTGGGTGAAGCGAAGCAATAACGTGACTATGGAGCAGAGACGGAGGGATCCAAGGGGCTGTGTTATTGGTGTTGGGCCTGGGGTTTATCCCCACAGTTCATTCCTAATGCCAGGGTTTGATGTAACGGTTCAGTCCATGGGTTGTCCCTTCAGTAAATTGTTAGCTGATGGGATTGAACACCGGCGTGGTTATTCAGTCAGTCCCAGTGATAGATCCGGGAGTCAGGGCAAGTGAATCTTTTCCTGTAACAAGGGAACTGTTCAGCCTGGAAAGACCCCAGTCAGCAAGGATTGAGATGTGGGTTTCCACCCAAGAAAAGCAACAGCTAGGGAGCTGGGAGCATTGGCCCTTGCTGGACCATCAGGGGAAAATGCAGGTGCAGTTGCCCTGAACTGTAACAAAAATCGGGGCCTAAACATCAGGATTAATTTGAAAATCCCACTATGTGCCTGTCTGCACCTTTGAAACTCTGGCCGTTGGGAGCCTATGTGCCACTGAATGTCAGTGAGAACTGGGCTCCTTAATGGCTTTTGGAAATGAGAATTACTCTCCTAAGTCACTTAAGGGGTTTTGTAAATTTTACCCTCTGCTCAGACAGAGCTAGAAAGATAAAGAGAAAAGGAAGAAAAATGCTAATAGGAGATTTAATGGATGTGAGAACATTACACTCATCACACACACTGTGTTTTGGGCTTGTGCTACGTATGTATTGTGTCTTCTGCATCCGTTGCACTTGAATTTTGAGTAACATGCAGTGTGTAAGAAACCTAAACCTGGGACTCAAATACATATTTTTCCTTGTTTCCCACCCTCAGCTGTTTTATTGGGCCTCATCTCTAAGTTGCCTGTGCTTCTGGGTGTGCAAATTAAAAATAAACCTGGAAACCAGTGTGTGCAGAGGGTTAGGGTTTGTGAATTGTCATCAGCTCTTATGAAGTGGGTTTTTGCCCATAAATGAAAAAAAATTAAGATAAATGAAGGAAAGGCACCTGAGGCAGATATTGTGAGCCATGCTGCCTGCCCTTATCCCTGCAGGACAGTCCACACTATCACAACATCCCAGCATTAAAAACAGCCCTGACTGAGGGAGGAGAGCCCCTCCTGAGTTGCCTGCACCATTCCCTGCACTGCAGCTCCCCTTTGCACGGCCAGGGTCAGCCTGAATTTTCTCTGTTGTTTCTTTGCCGTTCTCCAGGAAACCAATTTCCAAAGAGCCACAAACCCAGAAGAGGGCGACTGAGCAAAGAGAACTTGGAATGGAAGAGAGGTGCACAGCTGTGGACATGGACTTTTAAAAGGGCTGTAACTTCTGATGGACAATGGGAAAGCTCCATTGAAATGCAGGCCCTGGGCACTGGATGGCTGTAGATGGAGAAGGAGGGATATTAGGTGGCTATAGTGTTTAGTAATTGAGAACTGTATCAGCTCAACACACCTACATTTAAAGAGCCAATAGGGATTAATTATAAAGCATTATCTTGTGGCTAAGACAAAGGAGTGGGACACAGGAGACCTGGGTTGAAGTACAGGTTCTGTGGAAGATTCCCTATTTGACCTTGAGTAACTCACTGAATTGCTTTGTGCCTCAGTTTCCCCATCTGTTAAACAGGGATCATTAAACCTTTTGTCTCTCCCATCCATTAAATGTGTATCCATTTCAGACAGTGACAGTCTCTTACTATGTGTCTGTGCAACACCCAGCAGAAAGGGGCCCACATCTGAGTTCCAGTCTGTAGGTCTGACCATAATACCAATGATAAGAATCAGAGGCGACCCAGGGTGGGGGCACGAGGGCTCAGGTGACGGTGCAGATTTCTGCCAGTGTTTGCTGGCCAGGCCCCCTCCCTATTCAGTGACAGCTGGAGCAGGCTGCAAGCTGCAGCCACAGGGAGACAGAGAAGCGAACAGTTTGCTGTGGGAGCTGCTACCCAGCACAGTGATAAGGGCTCCCTGGGCATTCATTAGAACACCTGCATTTTAATTAACCCCAAAGGCGACTGCAAGTCATGGTATGTTATGACTGTGTCGGAGATAATCTGTCTACAGAGACTAATTATAACTTCTGCCTTCTGCCACTTCATTCCGGCTCCCAAATAAGATGCCCACCACAGGAATAGCAAGAAATGACAGCGATGAAAAGAACTGCAAAGGGCCTTACTGGCACTGCTCTGCTATGGCAGCAGCAAATGGATCGATGAGCTCAGTGCTGACAAACCCCTAACACAGCCTTGCTTCCCTGGCTCTGTCACACCCTCTGTGTGTGAGGTCTATGGACTGGTTTAGGCTACAGGCTATGCCAGCGATGTAGCTAACCACCGATAAGGCTTTGGCATGGAGGCACAATAGAGGTGGAAGATGAGCCTTACCTGGATAGTGAAGGAGCAGCTTTTATAAGTTAAATCAACCTTAAACCCTTAAGATCCTTTCCCCCCACGAACACTGGTTGTGCAAAGGGCTGGGTAAGAGAACATGCCCGAGACCCAGAAAGACACAGAGCGATGTTCATCCCAGTGGAAAGAGAAGGGATGGTGTTGGGGGTAATGCTCAGACTGGAATCAAGAACATCTGGGTCAGATTCCCAGCTCTTCCAGAGACTACTTTTGTGACCACAGACAATTCAATCAGTCTGAGATTTTCAAGAAAGCCAATAGGAGTTAGGATCCCAAAGCCCACTGCACTAGAATGAGTTTTGGGAGTCTGGTTCCTTTGAAAATCTCACCCTCTAATTCTCTGTGCCTCAGTTCCCCCTTGTAAAATGGGGCCGAAAAGCCTTCTTAAATTTGTGAACTCTTAAAGACAGGGACTGTCTTATGCTGTGTCTGAGCAGCACCCAGAACATTGGGGACATGATCTTCCTGGAATTGCTAGGGAACACAATACTGCCAGTCTGTACTGGATAGCAAAAGGTGATCCCAAGTGGTGCACAGGTACATCTGCACAGCGCTGACTTTCACCTTCACAGATAACCACACAACTACATGACTACATCCAGGTGCACAAAGAGACAGAAGGAGGCACAGGAGCAACGGCTTATACAAACCAAGGAGAAAGCTCTGTTGGCCACAGAGACCACTAGGTGAACACCTGGCCCAGTTACCTCCTATTTCAAATGCCTGGGTCGAATTCGCAGAAGGAGAGACTAGATGATAATTAACATCCCATGTCCACTCATCATTTATGGGTTAGATTCTCAACTGGTGTAAATCTACATAGCTCCTTTGAGTCCAATGGACTTAGTCCTGATTTACACCAGCAGGGTGAGTGACAGAGGGGAAACAGCCCTTTTGAGTCCAATGGAGTTACTCAGGATTCAGATCATGGTGAGTGAGAGGAGAATCTGCAGCCTGGTGGAAATGAGGATCCAGCCCTTTCAGGTTAATAGTGCTACACTTATTTATGCCAGCTGAGCAGCTTGTCCTGGGGGTCTGTGAGTGTCCTCTAAAATGATGCAAAATCTCAGTTAATTGGTGACTCTGCTGAGGTCTCAGACCAGGAGCCTGGAGGGGATTCAGAGACCGGGTCCCAAAGGGACCTTGGGTGATTTAAAGACCATGGACAGCCTAAAGGCTGTGGGAAGCTGTGAAAAAGCTCTGGAGCTCTGCAGCAGCCTGTGGCAATAGGCTGTGGACATCCCTGTCTTGAAATCTGTCAGTCTGCACCTCACTCGAGGACGATGAAACCCAAATATTTTCTTTAGAGAAAAATCCGTCCATCCTTCTGTCCGTGCGTCTCTCTGTCTTCCTGTCTCTCTCGTGTGCATGTGTATCATTTATCTCCTTCTCTCCGGTAATCTCTGTGTGACTATGTACACACCACAGTTAAGGTTGGTATAAGTTACGTTCTTCAGGGGGCTGAATAAGCCAGCGTAAGTTACACCGACATAAGCACTGGCGTGGACAACTCTGTGTTGGTGGGAAAGCTTCTCCCACTGACATGGC
Organism: Emydura macquarii macquarii; assembly: GCF_026122565.2. Lineage (NCBI taxonomy): Eukaryota > Metazoa > Chordata > Testudines > Chelidae > Emydura > Emydura macquarii. Next base: position 59,530 of record NW_027133557.1, read on the forward strand.
TGTCGCTGCTCGTGGGGGCTGGAGTATTTAACATGACGGTAGAGCTCTGTCCCATCGGCTTAGCCTGTCTGTACTAGCAGTGCTACAGCAACGCTGCTGTAAGCTGTGTAGTGTAGCCAGCAGGTGATAAACCCAACACGGCCCCTTCTCCCTTTCAAGAGCACCTCTCATGCATGGGGAAAACTCCCTGAGAAAATGCAAATAGACACTTCGTTATTGTCCTTCTAACCTGACCTTAAAAATCCCCTGTGGTGATGTTCACAGAACGCAGCCTGCTGATCATTGCTGGGCAGATGACAAGCTGTCGCTATTCCTCTTTTTCCTTTTCCCTCTCTCTCTTACCCGCATATAAACCACCAAACAATTCATATAATTAACAAAGCTGGGACAATTCTTCACCAGATTCATTTGTTTGTATGTTGCACCCTCACCCTCTCCTTTAACACAAACACAGAGCAGCACATACACTGATAAAAATGAATCCCTGCCAAACAAAGAACTCCACTGCACACCCAATAATCCCTCTGCAGAGAGGGTGAGAGAAGGAACAAACCACGTATGATAAATTTTAGTCACTTCCCCTCATCCATCAATGGAAGGCTCTAAGATACCCCATCTTTATCACCATAGTAAGCGTCCATATAGAATAGAGTTGAAGAAATTAGAAAAGGAGAGGAGAGAAGAAACTGGAATAGATAGTATGACATCCCCTTTGTCTGTTCGTCTTTGGATGGTAAGATCTTCAAGGCAGACATTTTCTCTTTCTGCATTCTGCACTCCACAGTGAGGACCTGACCCCAACCTGCTCATCTCATTACCCATCCTCGCTGACTCCCACCTGCACACCCCAATGTACTTCTTCCCAGTATGATCTATTAGAACTGAATAGATAGAAGATGGTTGAAAGGAAAAGAAGAAAGGACAATTAAATTGAGTAGCATCAAATAGACTCAATGAAATATTAGAGTCCTGATTCTCCACACACTTTCACCTAACTTATGATGGTTAGAAAGGTTTACCCTTGTAGATTAAGTTGTAGTTTGCTAAGGAATAAACAAACCATAATTTATTGAGATTGCTAATCTGGCTGCATTCTCTCTGTGCTTCCAGGAATGACCCCATCTCACATGGAAATGGAGAATCACACTGTGGTGTCAGAATTCATTCTCTTAGGGATCCCCAACACCAAAGGCCATGAGACCATCCTTTTCATTGGCTTCTTAGCTTTCTACCTCTGCACCCTGCTGGGCAACCTGCTCATTTTATCAGCCATCCTCGCTGACTCCCGCCTGCACACCCCCATGTACTTCTTCCTCTGCAATCTCTCCATGCTGGACCTTGGATTGGCCTCCATCAGCACCCCTAAATTGCTGGTCGATCTCTGGGCCAAGAGTAGAACCATCTCGCTGGGAAGGTGCATGTCCCAGGTCTTCTTCTACCACTTCCTAGGAAGCACCGAGTGCCTGCTCTGCACCGTCATGGCCTTTGACAGGTACGTGGCCATCTGCCACCCGCTGCGCTACCTGATCATCATGAACTGGAGGGTGTGCACCTTCCTGACTGCCGGCACCTGGATCACCAGCTCCTTTCATGCCACCATTCTCACCAGCCTGACGTTCACGCTGCCCTACTGCGGTCCCAATGTGGTGGACTATTACTTCTGTGACATCTTCCCCGTGGTGAAGCTGGCGTGCGTGGACACGTACGTCATCAAGACCATGACCTTTACCAACACTGGGGTGGTGCCCATGACCTGCTTCTTCCTCATCCTCGCCTCCTACGTCCGCATCACCTACTCCATCCTGAAGATGACCTCAGCCGAAGGGCGACGCAAAGCAGCCTCCACTTGCACAAGCTTTAGAACAGTGTCAATGCATTTATTTCAACAAATGCATTTATTTCAACAAAGTGACTCCTGATTTACATCAGGCTGAATGAGAGGGGTATTAGGCCCATTGACTCTAATAGAGTTACTCTTGATTTACATGGAGGTGAGTGAGAGAGAAAACGGGCCCATTGACTCCTCTGGCACGCCTCCTGAGTCACATCAGGATGAGTGAGAGGAGAATCAGACCCATTTATCTGAATGTGGTTACTAGTAATTTACACCTGGGTGAGTGAATGTTCCTTATTTACACAAATATGAGTGACATTTGAATCCAGACCACTTACTTTATTGAGCTGTGTTACAAGACACAACATAGGAGTATTGTACTTAGATGACCCAGTTGAACATGGACTCTATCAGTTTCCATTACCTGTTACAAGTGTGTCATGTTGTTCACCATTTCCAAACAGCTACCCAAGTAGGTCATCAGTGATAATTCAAGTTCTGGATCTTGACCTGGTGTAGATCAATGTAGACACACAGAAGTCAGATTAACTAAGAACATTTACATTTCCTAAGGATTTGGACTGAGGTCATTACTACTCTAAGTATCTGTCAATATGCACATATATACAGAAATATTTTTGTTGTCTTAAATATGTTTTCTGGCCAGTGTTCTGGAAAGTTATGGGAACAAGGAAATTGCCATGAAGGAGGATTCTGTCTCCAGTGGTGGCCATTATCACCTGTTTCAAAGACAGAAGAATTGTATGATAAATCATGGACAAAATTTACTCCTAACTCACATCGCAAAGAATGAAGTCCTTATAAACATCAAAGCCATTATTTGATTCTGAAGACATAATTAAATAAATAATATCCAGAGGAAATGAATTCTACAGGCCAGCTAGTTATGTAAATGGGAAGAGAGACAGGCAGAAAGCCATAGACAGGCACACAGAAAAAAAGAAAAATTGAGAGATAGACTGATAAATACTGTGGATCCCAAAGGTTTATTTGTTTCTACTTGAAAAACTGCTCCCAATAATAAATAACTATTTGGCAAGTATTTGTTGTTATGTTGCACATTACCGTGACCCACTGGATTTCATCTCTATGTTCAAGGACAATGTTCATTTTTTCAAACATTTCTTGCCCAGAGTCCTTCTCAAAGTGTCTTTCACGTCTTTGTTCTAAGTCTGTAGATGAAGGGATTCAACATGGGAATGAAAAGGGTATAAAACACGGACACCACTTCTCCTTGGTACAGAGAAGATAGCCAAGTGGGCTGGGCATACATGAAAGCAGTGGTCCCATAAAATAAAGCCATGTGGGAGGTGCAGGTGGAGACAGCTTTGTCTGCCCTCAGTAGAGTGAATCCTGGGGATGGTGGAGATGATATAGATGTAGGAGATGAGCACAATCAGGGCAGTGTTGCTATGATGAGTCTGCATAGGGTAAACATCACAAGATTATTGACGTACGTGTCGCTGCAGGAGAGACTAATCAGGGGAGGGCCATCACAGAAGAAATGATCAATCTCAATATACCCACAATAGCTCAGGGAAAAGGTGAAGCCTGTTTGTACCATGGAATTCACACAGCCACAGATCTAGGATCCCACCACCAGCTGAATGCAAACCCACTTGGACATGGCAATGGGATACTGGAGTGGGCTGCAGATGGCAGAGTATTGATCGTAGGCCATCGCTGCCAGGCGAAATGCTTCAGTGTGAGGAAGAAAGCAAAGAAGAATTGGGTGGCACATCCATTATAGGAAATGGCTTTTCTCCCTGCTAGGAAGCTCACTGTGGCTGTTGGGGTGATGGTGAAGGAGTAGCAGAGGTCTAAGAGTGATAGATTCATGAGGAAGAAGTACATGGGGATTTGAAGGTGAGAGTCAGCTCTAATGATGACCACCAGGATGGTGTTTCCCAGAATGGTTGTTATGTAAATCTCCGGGACTATCACAAAGGGCACAGTCTGAAACCCTGATCCTCTTCCAAACCACAGCAAGATGAACTCTAGCCCTGCTGTGCGGTTTCCCTCTCCTACTGGCTCCATTGCTGACATTTCCTTTAGACAACAGAACAAGATAAAGGGTAAAAAAGAGTCAAATATAGAAGATACATTGAAGCTTCTCCTAAGAGTTCTTGAAACCAATGGGAATTAGACACCCAGATGTTTTGGAATATCCCATTAGGTGTTACATACCTTAAAAAATCTAACACCCGGGTTTTTTGGGCAGGGTTGAAATTTTTACTTTAAAGCCCATAGTAATCATCTTTCCCCTATAATCATGATTCAGGACTCTTCTTCTTGGCTGAGTAAGACATGGGCAAAATCCTCTAAGGGCAATGCCATTGGTTTATAACAGAGTGCTGGAAATGGGCCCTGTTACATCAATTATTCCACTTCTTTTAGTGTCAGAATCAGTGTATAAATATATTATTTATTTATTCAGCATTTCTCCTTCTGAGCGATTAAAATGGCTCTAGTTGAGAGCTTTAACCTCTGTACAGAATATCCTTACTCAGGGACATTCAATGGGAGTTTTTCCTGAGTACTGACAGACTAAAATCTGAGTACAAATGTAAGGGTGTGGTATTTGCTTTTAACTACAAGTTACTTAAATTTTAGCTGGATTGTGTGTTAAGTGTCTAAGTCTGCCACCCTTACTCACATTGAGGATTACCTTCTGGCCAGCATAGCTCCCTTGATAACAATGTTCATTTTAACTGTTCTGTAATTAAACTTGCAAATACACATATTCATGGTTCAACACCCTAGATGTGAGTCTCTTCCTTGAGATGGAGGGCAGTTGGAATATTGTCACTCGAGTCTAGGTCAACAACCTACTGATGGTCAGATAATTGATGTGGATGGATTTCCTAATGTCTGGGCATGGGGTAAAGCTGGTTGGAAAACAACAGCTAAAACAATTCACAATGTATGTTTAAAGAAGTACAAACTTTGACATTTTGAAATGTTCCATGTTTTGACTAAAACCTGGCAAGGAAAACCAAAGAAGACGTTTCAGGTGTGACCTGCTCTTCCAGGTGGAGTCGGCAGCCCGAAGGAGTGGCTTCAATGTTTCCATGAGCTTCCTTTAAAGTTGTCACTCACACCAGTTTCAGCCCCCATTCAGAAACCTGGGAAATAAATGGTGTAAATCATTGGAGCACCTTTGATGAGCAATTTTTCCCCACTGGCAGGCTCTGACTCCAGGGTATACAACAGAGAGAATTTAATTTGGTGTGGGAAGGGGGGGAAGTAAAACAACAGACTGGATTTGGGGAAAGCAGCAACTAATAAATTAACAAGTTCTTTGATGGGAGACTCCCCCAGGGTATCTTAGCCCTCCTTCAGGAGGAGGATGGAAGTGGCTGATGTGTTCTGGAAAATTCCCTGTACCCTAGCTCGCCCCTCACCTTACATGTCTCTTGCCCTACGGTGCCTGCCAGAAGTCTTTGTCAGGGCGACTCCAGACATATTCAGTGTTGATGTCTTGTCCTTCTATCTCACAACAAGGTCAATTTCACTTTACGCCCCCCCAAACTCAACATTGAACTGTGCTTTAACCAAAATGCTCTAAACTGTCGTGTGAATGAAATGCAAATGAGGTCGGATCCATTCACCCAATTTCTTTGCTCTCCAATAGACAATGACCGAGATCTCCCTCAGCAGCGGACTCCTTCCACAGCTGCAGTTCTTAACTTGCACTGGGCCCCTCTTCCTGCATTTCATCCCCAGGTAACAGTGCTCAGCTCCCTTCTTTCTGAGACTTAGATAACAGGCTTTACAGATGGAGAGAGAGGAAGAGATTTTCCCTGGTGGATAGTATGTAGGATTTTTTTAAAGACATTTTTCTTTAAGGGGCGGCAACGTCTTCAAAAATCAAACGTCTCGCTGAAATTCCTTTTGCCCACCATTATCCCAATGATCACTTTAAAACCACTGTTAGTAAAAGAGAGTAGAGAAGAAATAATATTCAGGGTTATCCAGGGAGATCACAGCATGTTTTAGACAGAAGCTACCTGTGTACAGAACTTTCTGTGTTCCCACCCTTGGTCAGTTTTCCCTGTTCTCTGGGCTACTGTTTAACTCCACAACAGAGGAGAGGAAACATTTTAAAATAAATCATACATCCCCAGCAGATGGCAGAGGTGCCACATCTGAACCCACCAGCATATGCCACACCTGGAATTCTTTCAAATCTATCTGTCGACTGCTTAGATTGCTGGTTGACAATGTCGCTATTAAGCAGGGTTGGATTAACACAGGGGCTTTAGGGGTTGCAGCCCAGGGCCTTGGGCTAAGGGGGGCCCTGCAAAAATAAATCCCCACCCTTCTCCCACGTGACATGGACCCAGCACCCTGGCCAGGAGCTGCTCCCGGCCTCGTGCAGCACTGCATGGCATCAGATCCCCCTAGCCCTGCCCCTTCCCCCTGCCCCTCTCCCACGTGACATGGGCCCAATGTGAGTGTGCGCGCCATTCAAAAACATCTCGCGTGCCAAAATTGGCACGTGTGCCATAAGTTGCCGACCCCTGTTCTACACGTTTTAAGACTGCGATGTAACCACAGAATGGCTTGATGTTAATTAAAAGGCAAGTTTAGCCTAGCGTTAGTAGCCTTGATGTCATAATTGTGATCATTTTGTTTTAAATTAGGAAAAAGACTTTGTATAGGGGCCCCACAATATCTACTAGCCCCAGGCCCACAGGAGAGTTAATACAGCCCTGCTATTAAGGTCCTGATGCTGCAAACAAGCACTTATTCCTGTGAGTGACTTGTCTCAAACACTTGTCAGAGATGGACTAGGCATAAGTAATCCCACCTCAGTGCATGGGGCTGGACTAGATGGCCCCTCAAAATGCCTTCCAGCCCTGCATTTCTATGATTCTCTGACAGCAGTCTCATTTAAATCAATGGGCTGATTCCTATCAATAAATGTTCTAATGTTATTTACATGTTTCCAGGGACTACATGTCCACCTGCATATCTCGAGAACTCATTGTGTCACAGATGGACAGAGAATAAGGAAGAAAAACAATGAAACAGTTTGTCATAATTTGGTTTTACTTTTTCTTTTTACCCCAGATTTTTGTGCAAATTAAAACGAACCTGGACACCCTCTGTTCTGTCTCTGTTCAATGGCAAGGATAATTTTTTCAAGGATTTATGGCCCAAAGTCCTTCTCAAAGCCTCTTTCACGTCCTTGTTCCTCAGGCTGTAGATAAAAGGATTCAACATGGGGATGACAAAGGTGTAAAACACAGATACAGCTTTCCTTGGGTACAGAGAAGATAGCCAAGTGGGCTGGAGGTACATGAAAGCTGTGGACCCATACAATAAAGTCACAGCCACCATGTGGGAGGCGCAAGTGGAGAAGGCTTTGTGCCTGCCCTCGGCAGAGCGAATCCTGAGGATGGTGGAGATAATATAGATGTAGGAGATGATCACAGTGAGGGCAGTGCTTGCTATGATGAGTCCACATAGGATAAACATCACAAGATTATTGATCTGCGTGTCGCTGCAGGAGAGACTAAACAAGGGAGGGCCATCACAGAAGAAATGATCAATCTCATTAGACCCACAATAGTTCAGGGTAAAGGTGAAGCCGGTTTGCACCGTGGAATTCACACAGCCGCAGATATATGACCCTGCCACCAACAGAACACAAACCCACTTGGACATGGCAATGGGATACCGCAGCGGGTCGCAGATGGCGGAGTATCGATCGTAGGCCATCGCTGCCAAGAGAAATGCTTCAGCGGTGAGGAAGAGAACAAAGAAGAAAAATTGTATGGCGCATCCGTTATAGGAAATGGCTTTGTTCCCTGCTAGGAAGCTCGCCATGGCTCTGGGGGCGATGGTGGAGGAGTAGCAGAGGTCTAAGAGGGACAGGTTCATGAGGAAGAAGTACATGGGGGTGTGAAGGTGAGAATTGGCTGTAATGATGAGAATCAGGACAGTGTTCCCCAGCATGGCTACTATGTAAATCACCAGGAATATCACAAAGGGGATCATCTGACGAGCTGGACCATTTCCAAAACCCAGCAAGATGAATTCCGAGAGTGCTGTGCAGTTCCCCTCTTTCACTGGTGCCATGGTTGTTAAATCCTTAGGGAAAGGAATGAGATACAGATTAAAGAAAGGGCAAATGAAGAAGATGTAAATGAAGGGCTTAGTGAAAAGAAAAAAATGATGTTGGAGAAAATACCCTTGTCTGAGGGTTGGCAAATTAATGTTCATTTTCCAGCCCTGCCAAAGACTCCTGGTGAGGCATTGGCCCAGGCACTTGGGCTGGGATTTCCAAAGCAGCCAAAGGGAATTGGGTGCACAACTCACATTCAATTTCAGTAGGATTTGGTCACCTGAGATGAGATTTATAAAAGTGTTTATGGGCCTAATAGAATTTTCAAAAGCACCTAGGAACCAAAATCTCATTGATTTCAAGGCCAGATGGAGACATTCTGATGAATACCTTTTATCCTAAATACTGAAATACACTAAATTGATCATAAATTGAGCAGGGGTTGGACTAGATGACCTCCTGAGGTCCCTTCCAACTCTAATATTCTATGATTCTATAATAAACACCTTTAAAATATAAACAGAAATATAAAATATAAAACATAAATATAAACATAAATATGATCACTAAGTTGATCATAAATACCTTTAAAAACCTGAGGGTTATTCCTTGAGCTCTTGTGAAAATTTTCAGCTTTGCTATTTCTGCCTCTCGGTTCCCTGCTCTGAAAATGAAGATAACATTTTTCCCGATCTCACAGTGTGCTGTGCTGTCATTAATATTTTGGAAGATACAAAAGTATCTTCTGAGTGATTTTCAAAAGGAACCACCCAACTCTCTATAATGTTTGGATACTTACTTCTATTCAAAATTTCATCCTAGATAGATTGCATTTGTTGACAAATGTGCCTTTGATTTCACTGTAAGATGATCAGGCCTTTGTAATCCATGTGAAATAAATTCCTAATAAGATTTGAGCTGCTCTTTTGGAAGGCTTCTTTCCTAGACTAGCAGCCACAGTAACCAGCTTTTCCTTGCAGTTGCAACACAAAGCACGGTTCGTCTGCCAAGCTGAACAATTGCAGAATCTATCCACCCATGTGTGAAACCATTGATTTATAAAAAGGTGGCAGAACTGGGACTTTAACATCAGCTGTTCCATTCCCTACCAGTCTAAGAATTAACATATTTGATTTATTTATTGGACTGGAGATAGGCAAACACAGTACCTACATTAGAAAAGGGGAGCAAAGAGGATGTGGGGAATGACAGAGCAACTTCAATACTTGGAAAGATCCTCAAACAAATTATTAAACAATTAATTTGTAAAAACCTAGAGGGTAATAGGGTAATAAGGAGTGATTAATTTGTAATGCAGGAGGTGCCGGGCCTAAGGCCCAGCAAGCCTGGCACAAATTAAGCACTAATTAGAAGGAAGGGCCAACAAGGATTTATCAAGAGGAAATCATGACAAAGCAACCTCTTTCCTTCTCTGGCAGGGCTGGTGACCTACTGGATGGGGGAAGTTGTAGACGTGCTATATCTTGATTTTAACAAAACTTTAGAAACAGTTCACATGACATTCCCATACGCAGACTAGGGAAATGTGGTCTTGATGAAATTATTGTAAGGTGGGTGTAACACTCTACTGGGGATACCCAGAGGTAACAGTCACTGTGATAGCTCTCTACCTCAGCAAGAATGAGCTTTGCTGGTGAGTAGACTGTGTCAGCTCCCTGCCACATCAGCCTGTCTTCCTCACCAGCAAACTCCTCCAGGCTCTTCCAGCCCAAATCTTGCCTAGCAGGTAACAATCAGTGAACTCCAAATCCCAAGCTTCTCAGAGACATTTCTCTGCAATGCAGGGCAACTCTCACTGTACATTAGAATCAAAGAAGATGAGGGTTGGAAGAGACAGAAGGAGGTCATCTAGTCCATCCCCCTGCTCAAAGCAGGACCAACCTCAACTAAGTCATCCCAGCCAGGGCTCTGTCAAGCCGGGCCTTAGCTACCATGAAGGATGGAGATTCCACCATCTCCCTAGGTAACCCATTCCAGTGCTTCACCATCCTCCTAGTGAAAACGTTTTTCCTAATGTGCAACCTAGACATCCCCCATTGCAACTTGAGACCATTGCTCCTAATTCTGTCATCTGCCCCCACTGAGAACAGCCTAGCTCCATCCTCTCTGGAACCCCCTTTCAGGTAGATGAGGGCCATTATCAAATCCTCTCACTCCTCCATTTTGCAGATTAAACACGCCCAGATTCCTCACCCTCTCCTCATAAGGCATGTGCTCCAGCCCCCTAATCATTTTAGTTGCCCTCCACTGGACTCCTTCCAATTTGTCCACATCCTTCCTGGAGTGAGGTGCCCAACACTGTATACAATACTCCAAATGTGGCCTCACCAGTGCTGAAGAGAGGCGAATAATCACACTCACAGAAAACATTGAGGCTCCCAGTCTGTTAAAGAACTAGAACCTTACAGCTTATTAATTTTAACTGGGGCATAGACTTACTTTCCTTCAAACACAGAATTGGATTGGTTTATAGTAAAAGTAAACAAGTTTATTAAACAAACAACTTGGTTATGTGATACCAAGACAAAGGAATACGGGCAGACAAGGCTACAAACAAACAAAAGTAAAAATACCCATGCTAATAGCTAAGACCTAACTTAATAAGCTAGAAACTTTGTACAAGGTAGGTTCTACTTCAATCTGCCTTTCCCAGCAATGACTAATTAGCATTCAGCCAGGATGCCTGCAGATTCCAAGATGCTGGTTTTCCTTGACTCCTCAGGTGAAGGATAACTTAGGGGCTCATTCCCCCATCTTAATAATCCAGTAACCTTTTGAAATGTATTCTTCTGAAACATATCCCCGGATAAAGTCCTTTTTCCCTGATGGATGTCTGGGGTAGCTTCCATGCTGCCTTCTACCCTGCTAGTCATTGTTACAATGTAAATGAGCTCTTCCTGCAACCTGTGATACAAATGAATAGCTTGTTGAATTTGGCCACACCTGGTTTGAGGTGTGGACCTTTTTCCTTTATCTGGAGAAAATCTGTTTATCGACTCATCCTGACATGCCAGGTTTAAACCTCTTTTAGTCAGACTTAAAAGTATAATATGAGTGAGTATCCATAATTCCACATGCAGCATTATCACATGCATTTCTTAATGATATTATTGACCAACATGTTATCATTTTTGAATGATACCTCACAAGGCATATTTTGTGTAAATATTATTGCAATAGTATGTAGGGTGCGAATACATGTGTGCCCAGATTCCCTGTGGGTGCACAGCTGGTTGAAAGACCATACTCAAAAGGTAGTTGTCGAACTGGGAGGACATGTCTAGTGGGGATCCCACAGGGTCCCATTGGAGAAGATAGGTATTAATATGAGAATTGAAAGGTGGGAAAGAAACTGGTTAAATGGGAGACTACAGTAGGTCATAATGAAAAGTGAATTGTCAGGAAGGAGGGAGTTTACTAGTTGAGTTCCTCAGGGTTCAGTCTTGAGACCAATATTATTTACATCTTTCATTAATGAGCTTGGCAGAAAAAGTGGGAGTGTGCTAATAAAATTTGCAAATGACACAAAGTTGGGATGTATTACCTGAATGGAGGAGGCCTGGAATATCAGAGAAGAAGATTGTTTGATCTTGAAAATTGGATCAATAGAAACGGAGAAGAAAGAACAACAAGAATTTTTGCTATAAACTGAAGTTCTACCAGTTGGAGGCACCAGAGTTGGAGAAAGACCTGGGTTTAATGGTCAATCACAGGATGACTATGACCCACCAATATGATGCATCCATGAAAAAGGCTAATTAAATCCTGGGATGCATCAGGCAAGGAATTTCCAGATGAGATAGGGAAATGTTAGTACCATTAAACAAGGCACTGCTGAGACCCCGTCTGGAATAATGTGTGCAATTCTGGCCTCTCATGTTTAAGAAAGATGAGTTCAAATTACAACAGGTGCACAGAAAGACTACTAGGATGATTGAACAAAATGGAGAACCTACTTTACAAGAGGAGACTTAAGGATATTGCTTTGTTTAGCCTAAGCAAATGAAGGCTGAAGGGAAATATAACTGCTTTCTATAAATACATCTGAGGTATATATATCAGGGAGGGAAAGGAGTTATTTACGTTAAGAGCCAATGTTGGCACAAGAATAAATGGATACAAACTAGATGGTGGAATCTCTATCCTTCGAGGTTTTTAACGCCTTGACAATGCCCTGGCTGGGATGATTTACTTGGGGTTGGTCCTGCTTTGAGCAGTGGGTTGGACTAGATGACCTGCTGAGGTCCCTTCCAACCCTCATTTTCTATGATTCTATGGCCATCAACAAGTTTAGATTTGAAATTAGATGAAGGTTTCGAGCCATAAGAGGAGTGAAGTTCTGGAAAAGCCTTCAAGGGGAGCAGTGGGGGCAAGACACCAACTGGTACCAAGACTGAGCTTGAAAAGCTTAAGGAGGGGTTTGTGTGATGAGATTGCCTACAATGGTATGTAGCGCATCTGCGGCTGCTAGCACCAAATACCTCCAACAGCCAGTGATGGGACACTGGATGGGGAGGTCTCTGTGTTATTTCAATGAATTCTTTCCCACATATCTAGCCAATGGGTCTCTCCCCCATGCGGAGGGTCTAATTCAGTGTTTCTCAATGACCAGTCCATGGACCGGCACTGATCCCTGAGATCTCCCTGACACAGTATAGGAAGCCGGTACCTGGAATCAGAAAGGTTGAGAAACACTGGTCTAACTGATTGCCATATCTGGGGTCTGGAGGGAATTTTCCCACAGGTCATATTGGCAGACTGCAGAGGTTTTAGCTTTTCTCTGAAGTGTGGAGCATGGGTCATTTGCAGGTTTGAATTAGAGTAAATGGTGGATTCTCTGTAAATTGAAGTCTTTAAATCATGATTTGAGGACTTCAATAACTCAGCCAGAGGTTCAAGATCTATTGCAGGAGTGGGTAGGTGAGATCCTGTGGACTGCAATTTGCAGGCGGTCAGACTCAATGATCATGCTGGCACCTTCTCGGCTTAATATCTGTAAGTCTGGGTCCATCCTTGGTCCAGTACTAGTCAATATTTTCATTAATGACTTGGATAATGGAGTGGATAGTCTGCTTATAAATTTGTGGGTGACACCAATCTGGGTGGGGTTTTCAAGCACTTTGGAGGACAGGATTAGAATACAAAAGATCTTGACAAATTGGAGAATTGATCTGAAATTAATAAAGGAATGTGCAAAGTACTTCACTTAGGAAGAAAAAAATCAACTTTAACTCTACAAAATGGGAAATAACTGATTGGGTTGGTAGTGCTGGAGTAGTACTGGAAATGATCTAAGGGTTATAGTGGACCACAAATTGAATGTGAGTCAACAATGGATAAAGGGTAACATCATCCTGGGGAGTATTAACAGGAGAGTTGTATGCAAGACACAGGAGGTAATTGTCCCACTCTACTTGGCACTGGTGAAGCTTCAGCTGGAGTACAGCATCTGATTGTGGGCACTGTACTTTTGAACAAATTGAAAAGAATCCCAAGAATAGCAAGAAAAGAAATAAAAGGTTTAGAAAACCTGACCTCTGAGGAAAAATTAAAAGAACTGGACATGTTTAGTCTTCAGAAAAAAGAAGACTGGGAGCCTTCAAAGAGGTAAAGGGCTGTTATATAGAGAACTGTGATTAATTGTTCTCCATGTCCACTGAAGATAGGACAAGAAGTAAAGGGTTTAGTCCGCAGCCAGGGAGAGTTAGGTTAGATATTAGGAAAATCTTTCTAACTATGTGGATTGTTAAACTCTGAGACAGGCTTCCAAGGGAGGTTGTGGAATCCCTGTCATAGAAGGTTTTAAAAAACCAATTGGACAAGCACTGGTCAGGGATGTTCTAGGTTTATTTTGTCCTGCCTCAACACTGGGGGATAGGCAAAATGACTTCTCAAGGTCTCATCCAGCCCTAGATTTCTATTATTGCAATGACTATATCTTCTCCTGTGAGATTTTAAGAGTTCCGTTTGTGAGCTTTTACCTTTATAGAAAATGTACTCTGTCCTTATAAAGGTAAACTCTAAGCGAGTTTTGTCTGAGGAAGGAAGGAGTAAAGGTTTAGTAAGAATGTGAGGACATGGGATTTTATTTTAACTGAAAGATACTGCAACAGAAGTTGGATACTAACATTTAGCACCAGATTCTGTCACCATTGCTCACATTGTGTAGTAGCTTATTGCCAGAGTAGTTCCCTTGTTAAGTGGATATTTCTCTTCAACTGTACTAGGCTTAAAACTGTAAGGGTATTCTCAGATTGCCTCTGTAGACATGCTTCTCTTCCGTCAGATGAATGGCATCTGGGACTTTGTCACTGGCATCCAGGGTGACACCTGAAGATGTTCAGGGAATCGTAGGAAGATGCAGAGATGTCTCTGTTTCTCTGGTTCCAGTTAAGTGTTAATACTGCCTCACACTAGATTATTGATGCTGGGATTTTCAGTGGGGTTCATCGTCTATTGAGCTGACTGAGCTAGCAATTTTCAGTCTCTACCATGTACCATAGATTATTTTCTTGGAGGGAAACCTTTGAAAGTCTTCTTTCATTCCCTTTTTTCTCCATTTCAGCCCTTTTCCAAGTCCTCCCACCAGCCCAATCTGTCCTTATACTCTTGAAGGATGTTAGTGGTATTAAGACATTCATTTCAAATGGATATCTTTGAATAAGGAGGTTAATTACTTTTGAAGACACCTGGAAAGGTTAGTTAGTCCATCCCCCTGAGCAGAGATAGCACCAAGTACACCTAGATCATCTCTGACACATGTTTGTATAACTTGTTGTTATAAAACCTCCAATGACAGAAATTCCAGAGCCTCCCTTCAGATCATATTCTAGTGCTTAACTATCCCTATAGATAGAAATTTTCACCTGTTATCTAACCTATATCACCTCTGCTGCATATTAATCCAGTTTCTTCCTGTCCTATATTCAGTGCACATGGAGAACAATTGATCTCTGTCTTCTTTATAACACCTCTAACATATCTGAAGACTGTTTTCAGGTGTCCCCCACCCTCCAGTCTTTTTTCTCAAGACTGAATATGCCCAGTTTAAAAAATTTTCTTCATAGGTCAAGTTTTCTAAACCTTATATTGTTTTTGTTGCTCTCTTCTGGACTCATCTTTGCCCACATTGTCCACATCTTTCTTAAAGTGTGGTGCCCAAAACTGACAGCGTACTACAGCTGAGGCCTCAACAATGACAAGTAAAGCAGAACAATCACCTCCCGTAGCTTACAGATAATACTCCTGCTAGGATATCCCAGAATATTGGCCTTTTACACAATTGTGTCACATTGTTCATTCATATTCAATTTGTGATCCACTGTAACCCCCAGATTCTTTTCAGGAATTCTACAACATAGCCAGTTGTTTCCCATTTTATAGTTGTGCTTTTTTAAAATTCCTCAGTGCACTACTTTTCACTTTTCTTTACCGAATTTCGTCTTGTTGATTTCAGACCAAGTCTTCAACTTGTCAACGTCCCTTTGAATTCTAGTCCTGTCCTCCGAAGTGCTTGTAAACCTCACCCAGATTGGTGTTATTCACAAATTTTATAAGCATACTCTCCACTCTATTATCCAAGTCATTAATGAAAATACTGAATAATACTAGGTGGGAGCAGACCACTTCGGGAACAAACAAGATATATCCCCCCATCTTGATAGCAACCATTGATAATGACTCTTTGAGTAAAGTTTTTCAGTTTTGTACCTACCTTATAGTAATTTCATCTAGACCACATTTGCCTACTTTGCTTATGAGAATATCATGTGAAACATTCAAAGTAGATCACATCTATAGCTTCCCCCATCCACTAGCTCAGCAACCCTGTCAAAGAAGGAAATTAGATTGCTTTGGCATTAAATACCTCAGCCTTCTTGATATGATCCTTTATTGGCTTTCCTTTCCCACTCAGTAGATGCACTATACGTTCCTTCATCCGTCTCTTGATCCTAACGTCATATTAAATAACCTTTGCTAAGTGCCCTTTGTACTCATCATTAGCAATCTGTCTGTTTCCACTTTTGGGGATTCCTTTTTTATTTTCAGGACATTAAAGATCTCCTGTTTGAACCATATTGTCCTCTTACTATCCTTCCTATCTTTCCTTCACAGCGGAATAGTTTGCTGTTGCACCTTTAATATTGTACCTTTGAGAAACTGCCAGCTCTCATGAACTCATTTTCCCCTTCAATTTTCTTCTCATGGGACCTTACTTGCCAGTTCTCTGGGTTTCTTAGTCTGTTTTTTTAAAATTCTATTGTCCTTATTCTGCTGTTTTCATTCCTTCCTTTCTTTAGAATCATTACATTTATTATTTCATGATCACTTTTACTCAAATTGCCTTCAGATGCTCAACCAATTCCTTCCTCTTAGCCTGGTTCAAGTCTAAAATGACCACTCCCCTGGTTATTTCCTCCAACTTCTGCAAAAAAAAAAAAAAAAAACACTTTTCCCCTGCATGTTCCAAAAATATACCAAATATTTTGTATTTTGTCATATTACTTTTACAAAAGAAGTCTGACTAATTAAAGTCCCCCGTTACTATTAGGTCTTGTGGTTTGGACATTTTTGTTAACTATTCTAGAAATGCCTCATCTAATTCCTCTTCCTGATTTGGTGTTGTATAGTAGACCAGGACATCATACCTGGGGGGAGGGGAGGTTTATAACCTTTTAGCTTTACTCAGAGACCTTCAACCTCTGCTCTCCTGCTGGACCTCAGAACAAGTGTATATGCTCTTGATATATAATGCAAAACCTCCTTTTTCCCCCTGCCTGTCGTTCCTGATCAAGCTATACCCCTCTATATCATTATTCCAGTCAGGAAATTTATTCCATCAAGTCTCTGTGGTGCCATTAAGTCATCGTGGTGTATGAGGAGACAAAAATACCAGCTACTTCTCACTTTTTCATTTAGCAGAGAAAGGCATAACAAGAACCAATGACTGGACATAAAAACCAAGCAACTTCATATTATAAATAAGGTGCATATTTTTAACAGTGAGAGAGAGAAACCATTGGAACAAATTACCAAGGGAGACTGGATTCTCTATCTCTTCATGTCTTTTTATCAAGACCGGATAACTGTCCGGAAGATATCCTTTAGTCTAACATAAATTGTTGGGCTCAATACAGGGTAATGGGGTGAAATTCTATAGCTGGCATTTTGCATAAGGTCAGGTTAGACGATCTCAAGGTCCCCTCTGGCATTATCATCTATTAATCTACAAATCTATATTATCACCCTAAGGCAGCAAATTATTTAATTTAAGGTGGTTTTAAAAAGTCTTACAAGCTACTCATTTGGGAGCCATTGTCATGTGGATTCAACCAGGCACAGTGAAACTCATTCACACTCATACTGCCTCAACCCAATACTTCGCTGTTAAAAATGCATATTAGCATAGTTCACATTAGCATGTAGCCCTGATGGCAGGCATTGAAAAGGATAAAAGTTACGTACTTAAGAAAGTCCTTTGAACTTCGTGAATCTTATGACATGTCTTGAATATTGTTGGCTGTTGATGGTGATTGTCTCTGCTCCGCTAACTTTTTTGTCAGCCTGTGGAAATTATCTGAAGTTTCTGATGTTATTGGTTTCTTCACCCTGCTCGTGGACAGCTACAGATGATGGAGAAATGCGTCTTCACCCAGTCCCGTGGCTTCTGGAGATAAAAATACAATAAAATAAGCTGATGACTGATCTCTGACACAGCTTCTTAAAGTTTCATGATTTTATTTTCCCCTCCCTTCCGTGATTCCCCCAGGGGTCTCAGGACAAATCAGATTAGAGCTTTTCCCCTACAATTTACTAGGCCATTCAACCAATAGGGCTAGATTCAGACATTGTTATCAAACTCAAGATGGTGAGCGGAGTTCTCTCAATTTTAGAGACATCATCTGACAACTCAGCAGCTTCAGCACTGTACAACTAAACATTGCTGAGTGTCTATTTCCAAACAAGGCAATATGTATTACATGTTGATCTTATTTTTCCCCAGAGAAATCCAAAAGGGAACCGTAACTTAAAATAACAAGTTATACTTTAAAAACATATCTCCTTCTTCTATGTACGTAGCAGAAAAGGCTGCATGGAAAATACTGGCTTTGGGGGTGGGTCTTTTGATTTGCTTCATGGTCAGAATCAGCTCCATTTACTCCAGTACAGTTACTCCTGATTCACACCAGGATGAATGAGAGGAGAATCAGACCCTCAGTCTGTAGCCTGTCTCTGAGAAATTCTCTCAACATGCTTGACATTTTAAATTACATTGTTTAAACTTGATTGGGCTACTAGGTCAAATGGTATTTTTCCTCTACTCCCTGAAATGATTAATTTAACTCACTACCCATCCATATGAATTTAACAATACCTTCAAAGGAGTGCGGGTGTCACGTGATGCACTGTGGAAATGTCCCCAAGATAGCATTCCAGAAAGTGGGGAAGAAGATGATTGGATGCCTTTCCATACTCAGATTGACACGTCTTTTGTCCATACAACCCAGTGCTGTGTGGTCACAATGTATCAGCACAACTGACCAAGTGTGAATGCACTCTTCTGTAGTAGAGAAAGAGAGCCTAAGATATGAGGCCTGTTACAAGGAGGCCTAGTGTAAGGCCTAAACAGAGTCAGGCACTGCAAAGGTAGTAAGCATCAAGCTATGAGCAAAAGTCAGGCTCTATTACAAAGCAGATGCCTGCTTGCAGGTTCACTGACCAATACATGAACTTGGCAAAAGCAGGGCTATCGTTGCAAAAACAGAGGTACTCCCAGGCACTA
The DNA here is from genome assembly GCF_026122565.2 of Emydura macquarii macquarii. Lineage (NCBI taxonomy): Eukaryota > Metazoa > Chordata > Testudines > Chelidae > Emydura > Emydura macquarii. The sequence continues at coordinate 78,262 of NW_027133557.1, forward strand.
AGTATTCGTGTAAACACATTCCAGAAGGTTAGTGCTTGATCATCCCAGTACAAGATTATGATGTAAACACACTGCCCAAAGATGATAAAAGGACCCACTGAGCCCCTTAAAGATAAGGTCAAGTTGACAGGGTGATGGATAGAGATGTTTTGATCGAACCGAAAAATACAAGGTAAAGGGAGGTAACTGACCACCTCAGAGGGCAATACTTAACTTGTTAGTATTAGTGTATAAAGAGGCGCCTCAGAGGTGGTGTCTTTGTCCAGCCCAGGGGCAATGGAAAGTACTGCCATTCACTGAGCTGGTCCATTGTAATGGGCATACATGTATTAGTGGTCCTGTAGAGTCTAGGGGATACCGGGACCATACTTCATCAACAATAAACCGGCCATCTGCCTTCACTTGAGTCGGTGGTCCTATTGTGCAGTTCGATCGAGGTCTGCTGTGTCAGCTCACTGCACAGAGCTGGGCAGCACACAGAGAGAACACAAACGCAGCCAAATAACTGACTACATCTTCTACATGAATTTTGTCAGTGGTAGAGTTGGCCGGAAACTCACATTCTCAATTTTGTCAGTGGTAGAGTTGGCTGGAAACTCAAATTCTGTGGGAAATTCTGAAATTTCAAAAAAAGAAAAAAAATTATTCTGCTGAAGAACAAAAATGAAATTTTGAAATTTCCCACAGATCAAGAATTCCCAAAAGTTGTTTAGAAAAAAATGCTTTTTGACCTTTTCACAACGCTTCGAACACTTCACAAACCACTCGGAGGCCCAGAGAGCAAAGAGAAAATTTTGGGAACCTGGAAGCCCTGTTCTCCAAGTTATCTCCTCCTGCTGGACTGGACCAGATGCAGGGAGACCGGAAGGCACATGAGCCTCCAATTCATGGCTGGTTTCTATCGGATTTTTATCAGAACTGTGGAATCAAAGAATTAATCATAGAATTGATTATAGAAGGCCTGGCCTGAAACTGGGTAGCCTGAACTGTGATGGAAGCCCTCAGGTTAAATCACTGACAGGATGCCCCAAACTGAGACTGAGATAAAGATGCTAAAATCCCACAGGATGTCTCAGGACCACCATTTAAATGCAAACTCCTTTTGTGAACTCTAGCCCTTTTGATGTCTGTAAACTGACATCTCCTGTTCTGATAAGTACCAGTACCTGCCCCCCCTTTGTCTTACCGGCCCCATAGAAACTAACTCCATACAATTTAGCATTTGAACAAGTATTGTGTCACCACCCATCTTCGGGAGTTAGCCAGGGTCCCTGATAACCACATTGTATAATTAAGTGACTCTTTGGTCTTTCCTGTGAAAACATCTGGCGTACCCCATTGTACATATAATTGTCTTTCCTGTTAAGTATAAACTGTTAATCAAATTCCACTATACGATCAACATGTAAATGAACCTAAGCAACCCCTATATAAGTCTTTTGTATCTGGTAGCCAGGTGAAGTACATTTGCCCAGCATCCAGACATGCTGCTTGACTTCCCTATAGCCACCTGGGTTTTCCCTATGGCTATAGTATTCCCCATAGCTATGGTTATGTGATTGTGTGTGTGTCACAATTAAAGCTGCACCCGATCCAACTTTAAAATGTAGCAGTGTGACTTTATTTTTCCTCGACAGAACTATCACAATCCAATGGAACATTGATTTTCAATTAATTGACATTTTCTAATGGAAAAACATTCCATCAAAAAAACAACAACAAAACCCCCAGCTCTAGTTGGTGTTACTGTACTGGCAGAACTTTGTGTATAAAGCTTTCTAGTGTAGCAAGGCCTCGGGAAATTATTATTATGGAAAAAGGGATTGTCTATGCATGGATATCATCATTATTGCCTTTTAATGAACACCCACAGCAATCAATGGAAATTAGGCCCTGAGGTGCTTTTGAAAATCCTCCTAGGTGCCAAACTACCTTTAAAATCTGACCTGTAGTGCAGCTGTAGTAGTATTGATTAAGAGCTTATTTACACCAATGTAGTCTCTTACCATGAACTGACTATTCCAGTGTGGTAGTTTTACTCAGTCATTCACAATTGACAATGACTATGGGAACTTCAAATGTAAATTCACAGGAATAAGCAATATCAGTATAAATACCTTCCTGTGGGAATAGCTGTGGATACACGAGGGAATGTCGGAATTGAGCTGCATAGCTGCAAAATCACACCCTGAGACAGTCCTCACTCAGGGGTTGTTTGGTCAGGTAGTGTGGCTTACTGGTCAGGGCTAAAACCGGTAACATAGAGGGGGGGTTGTTGGTAGGGGGCACTGGGCTCTCCCACTCCACTGGGCTCTGACTCAGGACCCTTGGAGGTCTGACAATGATCTGACAGCCAAGGCTGCTTAAGGTTAGGGTGACCAGATGTCTTGATTTTATAGGGACAGTCCCGATATTTGGGGCTTTTTCTTATATAGGTGCCTATTATGCCCCTCACCTCCTCTCCCGATTTTTCACACTTGCTATCTGGATCGCCCCACTTAATACTGCCCTGCTGGGGCCAGTTCCTATCTCCCCCTCCCCCCTGAGATTGTCCCAGAGCCACCGTTTGGGTTAAGGCAGTGTGAAGGGTGTCTGCTCCCTACAAGGCAATTTCTGTTGGCAGCTTGCAGTGATATAGCCCTCTTCCTCAGACAGAAACTGCCTCCTCCTGTGGTATGCACCCACCCCCAACCAGGCCAGCTCAGTCCCAGAGCTGTCTCCTGCTGGGGTAGTCCAAACCAAAACACTAAGTGGATTCCCAAAGTACAGAATTTATATGACAGGGAGAGGGGAATGCTTCCCTCTCAGGCTGTATCTGTGGCAGGTCATTTCTTTCCTCGCGGAGGGACCTTTGGGTCTCTTCGTTTATGCTTTGCCAAATAGCAGTGAAGAAAGGAATTCAATTACTGAAAATAAAGGCAATCTCTATATCTTCATACTTAGATTTTTTAAGGCAATCTCTTTATCTTCATACTTAGATTTTTTTTTTCAAATGATACATTCAGAATTTAATTACTTAGGGTTGCAGGTGAACAATCTGGGATTTCCGTGGTAAATCATAGAATCATAGAGTTGGAAGGGACCTCATGAGGTCAGAGTCCAACCCTCTGCTCAAAGCAGGACTAACCTCAGTTAAATAATCCCAGCGAGGGTTTTGTCAAGCCGCAGCTGAAAAACCTTTAAAGATGGAGATTCCACCACCTCCCTAGGTAACCCATTCCAGTGCTTCACCACCCTCCTAGTGAAAAAACTTTTTCCTAATGTCAAACCTAGACCTCCCCCCCTGCAACTTGAGACCGTTGCTCCTTGTTCTGTCATCTGCCACTACTGAGAACAGCCTAGCTCCATCCTCCCTGGAACCCCCTTTTAGGCAGTTAAAGGCTGCTATCAAATCCCCCCCTCATTCTTCTCTTCTGTAGACTGAACAAGCCTAGTTCCTTCAGCCTCTCCTCATAAGTCTTGTGCTCCAGCCCACTAATCATTTTTGTTGCCCTCCGCTGGACTCTCTTCAACTTGTCCACATCCTTGTTGTAGTGGGGGGCCCAAAACTGGACACAATATTCTAAATGCGGCCTCACCAATGCCGAACAGAGGGGAATAATCACTTCCCACGATCTGCTGGCAATGCTCCTACTAATGCAGCCCAATATGCTATTAGCCTTCTTGACAACCAGGGCACACTGCTGACTCATATCCAGCTCTTTATCCACTGTAACCCCCAGGTCCTTTTCTGAAGAACTGCTGCCTAGCTTGTCGGTCCCCAGTCTGTAGCTGTGCATGGGATTCTTCCGTCCTAAGTGCAGGACTCTGCACTTGTCCTTGTTGAACCTCATCAGATTTCTTTTGGCCCAATCCTCCAGTTTGTTTAGGTCCTTCTGTATCCTATCCCTACCTTCCATGGTATCTACCACTGCCCCCAGCTTAGTGTCATCCGCAAAGTTGCTGAGGGTGCAATCTACCACATCTTCCAGATCATTAATGAAGATGTTGAACAAAACCGGACCCAGGACCGACCCCTGGGGCACTCCGCTTGTGACCGACTGCCAGCTAGACATGGAACCATTGATCACTACCCATTGATCCCTATGCTCTATCCAGTTCTCGATCCATTTTATAGTCCATTCATCCAACCCATACTTTTTTAACTTGCTGATAAGAATACTGTGAGAGACCGTACCAAAAGCTTTGCTAAAGTCAAGGTATATCACGTCCAGCACATTCCCCACATCCACAGAGCCAGTCACCTCATCATAGAAAGCAATCAGGTTGGTCAGGCATGACTTGCCCTTGGTGGATCCGTGTTGACTGTTCCTGATCACCCTCCTCTCTTCCAAGTGCCTTAAAATGAATTTCTTAAGGACCTGCTCCATGATTTTTCCAGGGATTGAGGTAAAGCTGACCGGTCTGTAGTTCCCCGGATCCTCTTTCCTCCCTTTCTTAAAGATGGGCACTATATTTGCTTTTTTCCAGTCATTAGGGACCTCCCCCAATTGCCACGAGCTTTCAAAGATAATAGCCAATGGCTCTGAAATCACATCAGCCGACTCCCTCAGCACCCTTGGGTGCATTGCATCCGGCCCCATGAACTTGTGTATTTCCAATCTTTCTAAATAGTCTTGGACCTGTTCCTTCAGCACTGAGGGATGTTTGCCTCCTTCCCATTCTGTGCCACCCAGTGCAGCAGTCTGGGAGCTGACCTTGTCTGTGAAGACAGAGGCAAAAAAGGCATTGAGTACCTCAGCTTTCTCCACATCCTCTGTCACTAGGTTGCCTCCCTCATTCTGTAAGGGGCCCACACTTTCCCTAATCTTCCTCTTGTTGGTAACATACCTGTAGAAACCCTTCTTGTTCCCCTTCACGTCCCTTGCTAGCTTCAACTCTAATTGTGCTTTGGCCTTCCTGATTTCATTCCTGCATGTTTGAGCAGTATTTTTATAATCCTCCCTAGTCATCTGACCAAGCTTCCACTTTTTGTAAGCTTCTTTTTTGCGTTTAAGTTCGCCAAAGACTTCTTTGTTAAGCCAAGCTGGACGCCTACCATATTTCCTATTCTTTCTGCACAATCCTCAGTGTGAGATTGATCTGGCAATACATAATGCACCAATATCTCCCCTGAAGCCAAGGTGATGTTAACCTCAAAAAATGCTGCAGGCTTGGGCTCAAGGTGTGATTTTCATTTCATGATCAAATCAAAAGGGAAAAAATGTAGAGCAAATGGGCCTGATTCTCCGTCAATTTACACAAGCTTTAGAACAGTGTAAATGTATTTACTACAGTGGAGTCACTCGTGATTGAAGTCAGGCTGAATGAGAGATGACTCAGGCCAGTAGACTCTAGTGAAGTTACTCCTGATTTACAAAGAGGTCAGTGACAGAGGAATCAATCCCATTGACTTCCATGGCATTGCTCCTGATTTACAAGCTTTAGAACATGTAAATGCATTTACTTCAGAGGAGTGACTCCTGATTTATATCAGGAGGAGTGAGAGGAGAATCAGACCCACTGATTTTCCTGTGGCTACTAGTGATTTACACCTGGGTGAGTGAATGTTCCTTATTTACACAAATATGCATGAGATTTGAATCAAGATCACTTGCTTTATTGAGTTGTGTTGCAGACATGACATAGAAATATTATACATAGGTGATTCAGTTTAACATGGCCTTTATCAGTTTCCATTATCTAATACAGGTGTCATATTGTTCACCATTTTCAAACTGCTACCCCAATAGGAATCAGGGAAAATTCAAGGGTTAAATCTTGAACAGATGAAAATCATTGAAAATCAAACAGAAATCAGATTTGCTCACCCAATTTACATTATCGAAGGATTTAGACTGAGGTGATTCCAACTCAAAGAAATGCAAATATGTGAATGTATATAGAAATACCTTATTGTCTTAAATACGTTCTATGGTCAGTGTTCTGGAATGTTACAAGAACAAGGGAATTGCCATGAACCAACGTCCTGTCTTCATTGGTGGCCAGTGTCAGCTGTTTCAAAGACAGAAGAATTGCATGATAAACCATGGATAAAATTTACTCCACTCTCTCAGACAGCAGTTGCTGACCCATATCCTGAAACATGAAGCCCCTATAAAGATCAAAGCTATTTTAGAATTCTAGGAATATATTTGACTGCATTATATTGAGTGGCAATGAGTTCCACAGGTCAGCTGGTAAGCTAGGATAGGCAAGACAGACAGAGAGAGAAGAGTGACATCCACACAGAAGAAAGAGAGAGAGACACACAGAGACAGAGACAGAGACAAAGAGAGACACTGGATCCCAAAGATTTATTTGTTTATACCTGGAAAAACTACTCCTCCGACCCCACCCCACCCTAAAAAATACAAACTTGGTCAGAACTTGTTGTGTTGCATAGTACATTGACCCACTCAATTTCATCTCTATGTTCAAGGACAGTGTTCATTTTCTCAAACATTTCTTGTCCATAGTCCTTCTCAAAGCATTTTTCACGTCCTTGTTCATAAGGCTGTAGATGAGGGTATTCAACATGGGAATGAAAAAGGTATAAAACACGGACACTGCTTTTCTTTAGTACAGAGATGATAGACAAGTGGGCTGGGCATACATGAAAGCAGTGGTCCCATAAAATAAAGTCACAGCCACCATATGGGAGGTGCAGGTGGAGAAGGCTTTGTGCCTGCCCTCGGCAGAGCGAATCCTGAGGATGGTGGAGATGATATAGATGTAGGAGATGAGCACAACCAGGGAAGTGAGTGCTATGATGAGTCCGCATAGAGTAAACATCACAAGATTAGTCTGTCCTGCAGTGACACGTACGTCAATAATCAGGGGAGGGCCATCACAGAAGAAATGATCAATCTCATTAGACCCACAATAGTTCAGGGTAAAGGTGAAGCAGGTTTGCACCATGGCATTCAGGCAGCCACCGATATGGGATCCCACCACCAGCTGAATGCAAACCCACTTGGACATGGCGACGGGATACCGGAGGGGGTTGCAGATGGTGGTGTAGCGATCGTAGGCCATTGCTGCCAGGAAAAAGGCTTCAGTGGGGAGGAAGGGAGCGAATAAAAAGAATTGGGTGGCACATCCACTGTAGGAAATGGCTTTGCTTCCTGCAGCGCAGCTCGCCATGGCTCTGGGGACAATGACGGAGGAGTAGGAGAGGTCTAAAAGCGACAGGTTCATGAGGAAGAAGTACATGGGGGTGTGAAGTTGAGAGTTGGCTGTAATGATGAGGACCAGGATGGTGTTTCCCAGCATGGTTATCATGTAAATCACCAGGAACATCATAAAGGGCAGTCTGAAACCCTGCTCCTCTTCCAAGCCCCAGCAGGATGAATTCTGTCACTGTTGTGTGGTTCCCCTTTCTTACTGGCTCCATAGCTGACATTTCCCGTAGAAAATAGAACAAGATAAAAGGTAAAAAGTAGTCAAATATAAAAGATACATTGAAGCTTCTCCTAAAAGTTCTTTAAACTAATGGGGGTTAGTCACTCAGATGTTTTGGAAAGTCCAACTAGGTATCTAAATACAGTTAAAAATCTGACCTCAGGTGTTTTTTAAAAAATTTTACTATCAATCCCAAATTAATCAACTTCCCCCTAAAATCTGGATTCAAGACTCTTCTTGGCTGAGTAAGACACTGGCAAAATCCTGCAAGAGCAATGTCATTGATGTATAAAAGGGTGGTCGAAATGGGCCCTAAATTATATTCCTTTCAGTGTATGAATCAATATATGCTTTATTTCATCACCATTTCTGCTTCTAAGAAACTTCAATTATTCTAGTTGAAAGTTTTAATGTCTGTACCAAATATCCTTACTCGGGACATTTAATGGGATATTTGCTTGAGTACTGACAGAGTAAATCTGAGTAAAAATGTATGGCTTTGTTATTTCTTTTAACTAAAAGTTGCTTAAAGTTTAGCTGGATTGTGAATTAAGCATCTGATTCTGCCACCCTTACTCACGTTGAGTAGTAAATTTCTTCCAGTGTAGCTCCCTTGACAACAATTAATTGTTCATTTAAACTGTTCTATAATTAACCTTTTGTGTACGTATATTCATGATTCATCTCCCTACATGTGCGTCTCTTCCATCCGAAGAATGGCATTTGGGATCTCTTCATGGGAATCTAAGTCAACAACCTACAGATGTTCAGGTAGATGTTCAGATAATTCCGTTACAATGTGGGTGGACTCCTTACAAAGCATTTCCTGATTTTCTAATGTTTGGATGTGCGGTAGAGCTGGATGGAAAATAACAGTTAAAACAATGCACAACATATTTTTAAAATAGATAGTTTAACGTGGATTTCATCCATATTTTGATTAAAACCTAGCAAGCAAAACCAAATAAACCATTTACTATGTAACCCTTTTTGTCAGGTGGCATTAGTGGCCAAAAAGACCAGGTTCAATTTTTCTATGAGTTTCCTTAAAGACTTCATCCACACCAGCTCTAGCCCCAAACCAGAAATCAGGGAACCTATAGTCACCACCGTAGGCAGCCAACCGGCAAGAACAGAGAACTTTATTTGTGGTGGGGAAGTGGGAGGAAGACGACAGACTGGATTTGAGAAAACCACCCATGAATTAATTCATTAACAAGTTCTATGATGTCAGACTCTCCCAAGACATCTCACGAGCAGCCCCGACCTCATCCCTCCTTGAGCCGATGTTAGTGGCCGATGAGTTGTGGCACATTCCCTGTTCCCCAACTCCAACTTTCTCAGCTCAGCTCTTGGGGAGAGATCAGTTTGTTCTGGAGAAAAGCCTCACTCTCAGCAACAAGCAGCAGTCTGTCCCCTCCTTTCCTCCCTCTTCTAGTTCTGCTCCCTTTCCCTTCTGTACCTGAAGGGAATGTTTGTCAGAGTGGCCCCTAGCACATTCAAAGTTGATTTCTTGTTCTTAGATCTTCCAACACTGTCAATTGCATTTTATGCCCTCCAAACTCAAAATTTCACCAGTGTGCTCAAAACCGTCATGCAACTAAAATGCAAACAAGGCTTGATCCATTCAGCCCTTTGCTGCCCAAGAGATTATGACAGACACCTCCCTCGACAATGGAGTGCTTGTACGTCTGCAGTTCTTAAGATGGTCTGGGAGAATTTTTCCACATTTCATGCACAGGTGACAGTGTTAAGCTCCCTTCCTTCTAAGGCATCAGGACACAGGTTAACAGATAGGTAGGTAGGTAGATTTTCCTTGTTGGATAATCTATAGAGTTCGTAAAGATAATTTTCTTCAAGGGTCTGCGATACCCTAAAATCAAATTTCTCTCTGAAATTTCTTTTGCCCACTATTATCACAAATATCATATGAGGTCACTGTAAGTAAAAGAGCTTACAGAGCAAATATTATTCAATGAGATCGCTGTAATTTTCAGAGAGCAGCTCTCTGTGTAATATCATTTTCTGTGTTTCCACAGTTAACTGGTCAGTTTTAACTGTTGGTTGTGTTACTATTAAGCTCTGCAGCAGGGGAGACAAAGTGTTTTAAAACAAATCATAAATCCCCAGCAGATGGAGTATGGGGGGGTACTCAGGGGCATATGTCACACATGAAACTCTTTAAAATCTCTCTCTCTCTCTCAGATCACTGGTTCACAATATCCCTGTTAATGTTCTGATGATGCGAACAACATTTATACCTGTGAATAACATGTCTCCAGCACCTGTCAGGGATTGTCTAGGCATACTTAATCCTGACTCAGTGCTGCGGAATGGACTAGATGACTTCTCGAGGTCCCCTCCAGGCCTATATTTCTATGATTTTCTGGAAATGGGCTGATTCCTTTCAATAAATGTCCTCATGATCTTTACAGGTTTCCAGACTTCTTCTTTTTTTTTTTTTGACAGAGCAAATACTTTTGTGGGGTGGAAGGGAAGAATAACTTGATTGCTAAACACTTAGAAGTTTTGGACCCAATCTTCAAGCACTTCCCCTGAGGCACAGTGCCTGCTATGGTGAGTTCTTCCTTTAACTTCAGTACTATTACTGGCAATCTGTCTGTGTAGGTATGGACCAAAAGTCTTTTCAGTGTCAGGCTAAAATAATCCAGACCTTGTGCTAAGGAATTCTGTGGGAGTGTTGACCTAAAATCAATTACACTTGACACCATACAGTCATATTAAGAAAGAATAACTAAGAAATCAACAAGACAATATAGTTTTAAATACCTTACACTAACATTTGGAATCCAGATAAAGTCAGCAGAATATCAAGTATCTTCGGAACGGGTGCTTGTTTTATCAGGCTGTTATGGCAAAGCTCAAAAACTGTGTTTGAAGAGATCACATTGGACACGCGGCGGAGAGTAGTTTGTTCTATTGTAGGATACATGGCTGCATTTATCTCAAACATAAAATCAAGATTTTCTCCAGACTAACTCAGCAGCAGCTCAAAGCAAGGTTTGCACTGTCTTCTTGACCTGAGATATCACTACTTTTAGTGGATACATCAGCTTTTGAGAGGCAGGTGCAACGTGACAAAAGAATTAAAGTGATGCCAAGAGAGATGATGTAAGACAGGTCAGACCTTGACATGAAGCATGGTTGACTTATTTGAATTCTATTAATATCTCTAGAGGAGTCACGAGAAATGTATGCTTATGATCAGTCCAGTGGGAATACAACAACCCAAATGATTAAGTCATAGAAAGAATGTGCTTGGCAGAAAAAACGCTATCTATCTATCTATCTATCTATCTATCTATCTATCTATCTATCTATCTACAGCCTCATGTTAAAGAATTTCAAGGATCTATCTCCCCATTGACTATTAACTTACTCTGCATTTACACCCAGAGAAGTGAGAGCCCGATCTGCTACCTTTTGAAACAAGAAGTATCTCATTGACTTCTTGATTGAGTGGGTCAATTATCTGGCCCACTATCTCTTTAATAAATTCAGTGCTTTCAGTGCCAGAAGAGACCATTGTGATCATCTAGTCTGACCTCCTGAATAGCACTTGGTATAGAATTTCCCCCCAAAGTAATTCTGAGAGGAGATCTTTTAGAAAAATATCCAATCTTGATTTAAAATTGCCAGTGATGGAGAATCCATCATGACCCTTGTTAAGTTGTTTCCATGGTTAATTACTCTCAACAGTTAAAAATGTATCCCTTATTTCCAGTATGAAGCTGTCTAATTTCCATTTCCAGCCGTTTGATCATGTTATAGGTTTCTCTGCTAGACTGAAGAGCCTATTATTAAATATTTGTTTCCCATGTAGATGCTAATAGCCACCTGTGATGAAATCTGACCCTTTATATCAATGATATTGCCACTGTTAGACAATTTCAAGAACACTTGTACAAAGTATATCATGTAAGATGTCAATGGAAAAGTTATGATTTGCTAAATAAGATTATCCTATTTTAGTCCATGTATCATCACTGTATCTGAAGTTATAAATACTGGCTATATAACTCTATGCCAAATGTGTTTGCTCCTAGGGTAACATCCACAAGGTAAAATCTACATTGAAGCTGATAGCTATGTGTTGATGGCCCATTAAAGACACTTCACTCTGACAATAGGCAATAGAAGAAACTTCTCCCACTCAATAAGTCTTCCTGTGGATGCCTAGAATGGATGTGGCCAGTGGTTGCTCCTGAGAGTCAGCAAGCTATGTAATGACATATGATATGCTCATGTGACCCTGGACTCCATCATGTTCCTGTAACTTTCCACGAGCTGTTCTGCAGGCTTTGTTTGGGACAGTAAAATGCCAAGCACATGGCAGAGGATATAAAAAACTCCTGAAAAATCTCCATGTTGCCGCTTTCCTGCTCGGATTCCATGGACTGTGGATTTACAACTAAAAGGAGCATGTTCGACTATGCACTGAGGACCTTCCAATCTTTCTGAAATTATCAGATACTTTACAAGCCAGCAGTCTATAACATCACTGTTAGAAACCTGATATAAGAACACTGTAATTATTGTATGTATCTGATCTATAAACCATTATAATTCTCTTCTTTTCCTTCGTAAATACACCTTTAGATTTTTACTTACTAAAGGATTGGCAGCAGCGTGATTATTGGGTAAGATCTGAAACATATGTTGACCTGGCTATGAGGCTGATCTCTTGAGATCATAATCGGTTGGAAGGAACCTCAGGAGGTCATCTAGTCCAGCCCCCTGCTCAAAGCAGGACCAACCTGAACTAAATCATCCCAGGCAGGGCTTTGTTAAGCCAGGCCTTAAAAACCTAGAAGGATTGAGATTCCACCCTAGGTAACCCATTCCAGTGCTTCTCCATCCTCCTAGTGAAAAGGTTTTCCTTAATATCCAACCTAGACCTCCCACACTGCAATTAGAGATCATTGCTCCTTGTTCTCCTGCACTACAGACTGGGGACCCACTTGCAAGGCAGCAGTTCTGCAGTAAAGGATCTGGGGGTTATAATGGACAAGAAGCTGGATATAAGTCAACAGGGTGCCCTTATTGCCAAGAAGGTTAATGGCATATTGGGCTGCATTAGTAGGAGCATTGCCAGCAGATCGAGGGAAGTGATTATTCCCCTCTATTTGGCACTGGTGAGGCCCCATTTGGAGTCCTGTCTCCAGTTTTGGGCACCACACTACAGAAAGGATGTGAATAAATTGGAGAGCGTTCAGCAGAGGGGAACAAAAATTATTAGGGGGATGGGGCACATGACTTATGAGGAGAAGCTGAAGAAACTGGTCTTATTCAGTCTGCAGAAGAGAAGAGTAAGTGTGTATTTGACCGTAGCCTTCAACTATCTGAAATAAGGTTCCAAAGAGAATGGAGATAGGCTGTGCTCAGTGATGGCAGATGAAAGAACAAGGAGAAGTGGTCTCAAGTTGTAGTGGGGGAGGTCTAGGTTGGATATTAGGAAAAACTTTTTCACTAGGAGGGTGGTAAAGCAGTGGAATGGGTTACCTAGTGTAGGCCGCAGAAGATATTTATGACGCGTTGGACAGAGATAGGGGCTTGATGGGCCTGGTCTGAACCGATTTGATAAGAGGCACTGCTCACCTTGGTAAACAGGCTGTGCAAGGCCGTGTGAATTTTTTTGTGGTGCCAAAAGAGGAGGAAAGTGAGGAACCAAGGTCAGGTGCTGTAAATTAGCCAATGCTTGCTGTTCCCTAGAGAATACTGTATAAAAGCTTGAAATGCAAATTGCACAATGAAACTCGGCCATGAATCCACTTGGATTGCGTGGCAAAATCCCCCGGCAGCCCGCTTTGCAGCTCGCCATAGAGTCTCCCATTGCTGTTTG
>NW_027133558.1:0-9358 GCF_026122565.2 Emydura macquarii macquarii
TCTGAAAACCCATTGACTCATCAGAGATGCCCATGGCTGGAAATGGGACATTGGGGTCATGGAGGGCAGGGTGTGATGGGGAAGGGGCATCACTGGGGTCTCTGAGGTCCAGGGTTTTTAATGTACCATAATCTACAACTACAACTCCCATGATGCACCATGGCCCACAGGGTAACAGAACCGAGCCAGTCCTCAGTGGTGCTGTGACCCCATGCCCCAGGGCAAGACCCCCGTAATGAGACCCCACCGCTGTGGGGTGAGTGCAGGGTGGGCTCACCCTCCAACCTTCACCTACCTCTTGGACTGCCCTCTGCACCAGGCTGGGATTAGGGGAATAAGGAGCTGTTGTGCGGGGAGATCACTTGGCCATACTGTGGAATCTCGCCTATAGGGCCCCATCCGATAGGCAAGCTATGAGCATCCTGGCCAGATCGGGCCCTGCAGGTGAGTTTGGCTCACGAACCCCGCTCTTCTCCCCGATCTGTGCATCGCTCTGCAGCTCAGGTGCTCAGAGGCCTGGGGCAGGGCTGCAACGCACCTGCTCAGAGACAGACTCTTAGGCACCCAGGGTAATTTCAGTGCAACAACGTAGGTGCTGAGAGAAATGATGCACAGACAGCCTTTGGGGGCAGCTGACTACAGCTTTTGTGAGTCCCAGGGGGGACTGATTCTGGGATTTATATTTAAGGTGCTTAAAGTGGCAGCGAATGTAGCCCCGGTGGGATTTTCATAGGCATCTAGGCTCCAAATACTGATTGAAACCAATGGGAGTGAGGCACTAAATGCTTCTGAAAATCCTATTAGGTCCCTAAATACCTTTAAGAAATCTGGCCTCTAATGTGCAGACTGTCTAGCTCCTGTACTAAGATGGCTACCCATTGCCATAGCCTCTGAGCCCCTCACAATTTTTTCAAATTAATTTATACTCACAGCTCCCCAGTGAGGTAGGGAAGCCTAGAGGGCCCACTTTTCCAAGCTATTTAGGGGCTAACGGTGCAGGCAGATATCTAATGGGATTTTCAAAAGGACTTAGAGTGAGATAGGCACCTAGGCAGTGTCAATGGGATTGTGACATTCCCCAGGGTACAATCTGGAGTGTTGCACCACTGTGTCCCTTTAATTCTCCAGCCCAGGGTGCCTTTTACACTGCTTTGCTAGTGAACAGCAAGCCCTTCAGGCTCTATTCACTCATAGCCAATGGCATGTAAAGTCACTCTTTGCAAAGTTACATGAATGATTTCCCAGACACTCATGAGCTACACACAGGGTGATACCTGCACATTCTTAGCACCAGCCTTGCACTCCGAGAAATATGCATCTTGTCCTGGCCAGTACTCTACTGAACAATGCAAGTTCATTCATTAGTATGCCATTCCAGCAAAGGGTAACGAATATGCATCAGCCTTTGTTAACCTGAGTAGAGATTCCCCAAACACTTGAATCAAAACACAATGGTTTAGCTAAAACAATAAGACAAATGTATTAATTAGGGAAAGATAGACTTTTAGTGATTATAATGCATATAGTTCAGATTTGGTTACGAAACAAATAAAAGGTAAACATGCAATCTAATTCCTAAACTTTACCAAGCTAAAAACGATTTGATAGCAAAAAGTTTTTTCTCACCCAAAAACTTTCATCACCTTGCTGACACATCAGTATGTCTTTGACCCTGAAAAATTGGCTTGTGGGCGTTACCCAGAATTACAGCATATTACAGAAATAATCATACAGTTGAATCTTATAACTCCATACACAGTGTTGCTACATATATTTCAACAAGACAATAATGTTCATTAGATTACGGGTTTTCAAATGATAACTCACAAGGCATGCTTTGTATAAAATATAACATAATCATATAATGGGGTGAACATGGGATACAGGGTGTCACATGGGGTACAGTGTGTCATAGGGGGTTAGGCACTTTTGTAAATCCCAATAAGCACCTTTATAACCTTTGAAAATCCGGCCAAGTTTACACAGGTCTCCTGTGTCCCAAGTTAGCAATCTAGCCATCCTATTTATGCTTATTTTTCATTACAGCTTAAGAAAGCAGTCTCCCAAGAAGGACTTGTGCTCCTAAATCCCCTAAGTGCACTTGAAAACCTCCTTTATAAACATCAACTTACATCTAATACTCCATGAAAGTAATGTCTATTAAAGTTTATTAATACCTTTTGCAGACAAGTCAGATGACAAAGACTGATGAGGTATGCCTACTCATAACAAAGAATTCAGTTATAATACCTAAATCCTAATATAGCACTTTTCATCGTTAGATCTTAAAGTGCTTTACAAACAGAAGTCAATGGCTTTAGCCTCATTTTACAGATGGGTAAACTAAGGCACGGGGCAGGGAAGTGACTTGTCCAAGCTCACCCGGCAAGCGAACATCAGAGCTGGGATTAGAATGCAGCCTTCTAGAAACCCAACCCAGTGCTCTATCCACTAGCCCACACTGTCACAAATAGACAAGTCATATTGATCTATTTGGTGTTCTCACTGTAAATGTGCAACTAATTCATTATTAAATCGTTGCGCCAACACTAGATGTTATTTTTTGCTAATTCAAAACATTTCCTGATGAAAAATGGAATTTTCATCAAAATGGATACTCCACTGTGAAATAGGTTTTTTTTTTTTTTAAGAAAACGATTATTTAAAAAACAATCACCATGGATTTCTGCTGTTGTTGTTTTGGCAACTAACCCACCCCATACAATCCCTCCAGAATTACTCCAAATTCTCAGGACCCTATTAACGACTGTGTCACTACATTTTCATCCCGGTGTAATTCCAATGAAATAGATGGATCAGCACTATCAGTAACAAATCAGGCTTTTTACAAGCAAGGATATTTTAGAAAGTGATTGATTGGACATCCTAATCGCATAGCATGCATATAGCAACTCCCTGACCATGTGAGATACATGACATGGCATAGATCTGTTCTTTCGTTGGACAGATAGAGAGTCCGAGGCACAGAATCATTTTTATTAACTCCAGAATTAACTTCCTGTGAATATTAACAAATATTTTTTTAAAAAACTTCACAATCTAGAAGGCTCAAATGAGACTTAGGCTCCAAAATCCTGTTAACATTTGTGTGTCTCCCTCGGACCAGTTCTACCTTTCAAATCACTATTTCTCTGCAGTGCAATTGGAAGAGCTTTATTTCTTCTCAGAGTTATTCCCAGTTCTCACGATGGATATACATTCTCTCCCTGTCTCCCAGGGAAAGACTTAGATTTGTAAAGATACCTTAAGGATTTTGAGGCCCAAATTCCACTAACTTCAGAGGGAATTGGGTGTTCGGTTCCATGACATGGCTATGAACATCTCAGATTAAGATGTCTCTTTCCTCACTGAGAAAAGGATTTTCCTCAATAATCTCTTGATTCCATTTTTCATCTCAGTGTTTCTGAGGGTGTAGATCATTGGATTCTACATTGGGGTGATCACTGTGTAAAGGACAGAGACTGTCTTGTCCACTGCAAAATTACGAAAGGGCTGAGCATAGATGAAGATGCCTGGGATGAATATTAAGATGACAACTGTGATCTGGACTTCGCAGGTGGACAGAGCCTTTCGCTTCTCTTTTGTGACATGTGTCCGTATCTTGATCAAGATGACAGTGTAGGAAATAAGCAGGATGATGAACATCTTTATTAATGATCTGGAGGATGGGGTAGATTGCACCCTCAGCAAGTTTGCGGACGACACTAAGCTGGGGGGAGTGGTAGATACCCTGGAGGGTAGGGATAGGATACAGAGTGACCTAAACAAACTGGAGGATTGGGCCAAAAGAAATCTCATGAGGTTCAACAAGGACAAGTGCAGAGTCCTCCACTTAGGAAGGAAGAATCCCATGCACAGCTATAGACTGGGGACCGACGAGCTGGGCAGCAGCTCTGCAGAAAAGGACCTGGGGGTAACGGTGGATAAAAAGCTGGATATGAGTCAGCAGTGTGCCCTGGTTGTCAAGAAGGCTAATAGCATATTGGGCTGCATTAGGAGGAGCATTTCCAGCAGGTCACGGGAAGTGATTATTCCCCTCTATTCAGCATTGGTGAGGCCGCATTTAGAATATTGTGTCCAGTTTTGGGACCCCCACTACAAAAAGGATGTGGACAAGTTAGAGAGAGTGCAGCGGAGGGCAACCAAAATGATTAGGGGGCTGGAGCACAGGACTTATGAGGAGAGGCTAAGGGAACTGGGCTTGTTTAGTCTGCAAAAGAGAAGAGTGAGGGGGATTTGATAGCGGCCTTTAACTACCTGAAAGGGGGTTCCAGGGAGGATGGGGCTAGGCTGTTCTCGGTGGTGGCAGATGACAGAACAAGGAGCAACGGTCTCAAGTTGCAGGGCAGGAGGTCTAGGTTGGACATTAGGAAAAAGTTTTTTACTAGGAGGGTGGTGAAGCACTGGAATGGGTTACCTAGGGAGGTGGTGGAATCTCCATCCTTAGAGGTTTTTAAGCTGAGGCTTGACAAAGCCCTGGTTGGGATGATATAGCTGAGGTTAGTCCTGCTTTGAGCAGGGGGTTGGACTAGATGACCTCCTGAGCTCCCTTCCAACTCTAATATTCTATGATTCTATGATTCTATGAGCAGTAGCCCGCTATTGGAGACCATCAGCAACTCCACTAGGTAGGTGTCTGCACAGGCTAGTTTGATGACTTGAGGGACACCACAGTAGAAATTGTCCAGGACATTTGGACCACAGAAAGGTAACTGGATGATCAAGACAATCTGAACAATGGAGTGAGAAAAGCCACCCAACCATGCCCCAACCACTAGCCCCATACACACAACCTAGTTCATGATAGTTAAGTACCGCAGTGGTTTATGAATGGCCATGTACTGATCGACCACCAGCACCACAAGGAAAAGACCATTGCCCCAGCAACAAAGTGGAAGAAGAACATCTGTATGATGCACCCGTTAAATGAGATGGTCTTACGCTGGGAGATGAGACTTGACAGCATCTTTGGCTCATTGACTGGGGAATCACTAACATCTATGAGGGCCAGATTTGCCAGTAGGAAGTAAATGGGAGTGTGGAACTGGTGGTCAGTGATCACTGTGGTGATGATGGTGAAGTTTCCCACCCAGGTTGTGATGTAGATCAAGAGGAAAACAACAAAGAGGAATTGCTGCAGCTCATGACTCTGGGTCAGACCCAAGAGGATGAATTCCATCACTGTGGTGGTGAGATTGCCTTGTTCCATTTGTTATCCTTGGAATACACCTGGAGAGGACATAGAAATAATCAGTTGTTTTTATAGTCAGCACAGAGAACATCTGACGGTCTGGAAAATTATGGCATTTCATAAAATACGGGCAAAAATAATTAGAATCATCAAGAATTTATATGCTAGAGCAGAATGTGAGGTCAAAGATGGTGACATTGACCAAAGCTTTGCAGTGACAACTGGGGTAATGCAAGGATGTATTATGTTCCCACTATTGTTTATATTGATTATTGACTATTGTTGCGGGGCCGATTGAAGAAAGATTGAGCCGGGTGGAGTGATAAGAAGTGTTTATTCAGTTACAGCCTCTAGACCACTCGTTCCCCTTCGCCTTGTGACCAACAAAGTGAGCCCCAAGTTAACTACTTTACAACTTTTTATCTTAAATAATATGTAAATACACACACTTCTACAACGCCCCATGAAACCCCTATTTGGTGATATAAATGGTTATAAAATGAATATTAATGGCTATAGCATATAATTATACCCACCCCGATTTATTACTTACCACTTAATCTGCATGGCATAAACATTTTTGCTATGATTTTGCCTCTCTTGACAGCAGGAATGACCATAAATTTCCTGAATGAACCATCTGCAAGGGAAGAACCAGTGGGAGATATCGTGAGCTTTATCTAACAGGCATGCTGTCTGAGGAAGAAGAGATAACACTTCTTACCACCTTCTTTGTCCAGATGGTGAGGGGAGGAATAGAAGGGGGGGCATGGCCTGCCCGTATTATAAATCTGTTACCATGGTACCTATTGGTCAAGTCATTTTGCCCTGCGCCGGTGTTTACTTCCCCCCCTGCCCTAACTCCAAGGCTAGGAAGCTGCAGTGATCAGCACATGATTATTGCTTGTATAGTACATTGCCTTTTTAACCCAAGCCAGGGGTCCCGTGGAGGACAATCAGTGGTATTGTCTACTCTGCCCTGCACACCAGAAACACCTTCAGGTTGCCCTTCTGCCAGTCCAATGTCATCAACCAGTTCTTCTGTGAAATCCCCCAACTGCTCAAGCTCACCTGCTCTGACTTCTACCTCAGTGAAGATGGGTTTATTGCCTTTGGTGTGTTTATAGCTGCAAACTGCTTTGTTTTTATAATTGTGTCTTATATTCAGATCTTCAAAGCAGTGCTGAGATTGCCCTCTGAAGAGGGCCGGCATAAGGCCTTCTCCACCTGCCTGCCTCACCTCACTGTGGTCTCTTTGCTACTTTTCACTGGCTGCTTTGAGAACCTGAATCCCCCCTCCACCTCAACATCAAATCCGGAGTTGCTGATGGGTATTCTCTATGCTGTGGTGCCTCCGGTGATGAATCCCATCATCTATAGCATGAGGAACAAGGAGATCAAAGCTGCTCTGTGGAAAATGATTGGATCTTGGCTGTTCACCGAGAATAATAAGTCCATCTTTCTGCAATGACCATGCTTTCCTTCTTTTTTCTTTATAAATTTAAGAAACTTATGACATTATTGTTTCCATAAGGACATGTCGTGCAATGTTTGTGCACGCTGAGGTACTTACACTGGTAAATATCCAGACGAAGGCCACTCAAACCAGTGGAGTTACTGTGGAGGTATATACAAGTAGAAATAAGATCATACTCTACCTAGCTACTGCCTCCCATCACCAGCCTCTCGCTTCACCTTCCACATAAAATGAGTAGCCATAGCAAAATCCCTATTGGATGTCAAGGTGCCAGTGCCTCTTCTTTTTGTGGGCCAAATCTCTGCTTGTGTTATGACGGTATGGGGATTTCGGTTTGCTTGTGTGCCTTAGTGGCTTCAGCTGTAATTTCTCTGCTGTACTATGTGTGGGAATATTGGCAGGGTGACTACACAAGTCTGTTCTTGCCCAAGGTAGCCCATTGAGCTTCTTTGTTTCTTCCCTACCTGGGAAAGGTATTGGACACCTCACTGAAGGACCGTCACTGAGACCCATGCAGACTGCAGTCTGGGGGACACAGACTTTCGTTGTCGCTCAGCTCCTGCCCTGCCCTCATGCACCAATGATTTTTCTATACAGGGAGCCGCAAAAGGGTGTGGTGGAAGAAGGCAGCTGGGTCTGGAACTTCAGAGTCTGAGCACATTGCACAGGGATGTGGCCTCGTTTCAGAGCAGCGTAAGGCTCTGTGCAGGGACGGGGCTGACCGTGGACACACATAGGAAGAGTTTACAGGAGCGAGCGGGCAGCCTAAAACACTGATGAATGCTGGACTAGGAGAAGGAGAGGGGGCATCGCAGGACTCTGTTCTTTTCAAGGATTTGTGATTCTTGAGGGCTTTACAGATAAAGTTTCTGTGGATAAGGAATCCCTTTGCTAGCCTGTGATCCTTGCTTGCCTGCCTCGTTATCCATGAAGGGCTGAAACTAGAAGCCCAGGATGATCACATCTTTGGCAGAGCTTTGTGGGAGTGTGTGAAAGCGACCGGGAGGACACAGACACTGATTTAAGGGTCTAGGACAGCTGGACAGTGTCCTCCCACTATCAAAGGAAGGGCATCAGATAGGAGCTTGGCGCTTGTGAGGGTGTCCTAGACTACTTCTACACTGCAGCTGGGGGCAAGTGTGATGTGCTGTCCTCAGTCCTGTGGGCATGACTCCATCTGGCAGCCATTCCTGGAAATGACACAGGTCACTACTTTCTCTGTGCACCGTTTTGCTAACAGCAGATGAAAACGCCAGTGACTCTTTTCATGGGAAATTCCACTATTTCAGAAAAAAAAAATTGTATGGAAAGAAACAAACAAAAATTGGAAATGTCAGAAATGTTTGCAAAATTACAAGTGCAAATAAAAATTATTTGGAACTGTGCCATGAAAAATGTCTGCATTTCTAATTGAATCATTCAGTCAGTAATTTCTTTGGTTTTCACATCTCAAATTATCAGTATTTTTGACATTTTACGATTTTCACATCTCAAATTATCAATATTTTTGACATAATAAAAATATGCTCACATAAGCACATAGAATCATAGAATTATAGAGTTGGAAGGGACCTCAGGAGGTCATCTAGTCCAACCCCCTGCTCAAGCAGGACTAACCTCAACTAAATAATCCCAGCGAGGTTTTGTCAAGCTGCAGCTTAAAAACCTCAAAAGATGGAGATTCCACCACCTCTAGGTAACCCATTCCAGTGCTTCACCGCCCTCCTACTGAAAAACTTTTTCCTAATGTCCAACCTAGATCTTCCCCACCCACTTGAGACCATTGCTCCTTGTTCTGTCGTCTGCCACTGAAAACAGCCTAGCTCCATCCTCTGGAATCCTTTCAGGTAGTGGGAAAGCTGCTATCAAATCCCCCCTCATTCTTCTCTTCTTCAGGCTAAACAAGCCTAGTTCCCTCAGCCTCTCCGCATACGTCTTGTGCTCCAGCCCCCTCATCATTTTTGTTGCCCTCTGCTGGACTCTCTCCAACTTGTCTACATCCTTTTTGTAGTGGGGGGCCCACATCATTGGTAGTACAAAACAAACAAACTAACAAAGGTTGAAATGATCATTCAAAATGGAAATATCTTAATAGGGTTCCCCTGAAACCTCTTCCATGAACTTGGTTTTCAACTCCATCTCATAAACCAGGTTCCTTTATTTGACATACAGCAAAGCTGCTGAGTTGATCAGACTGCACAGGGGGTGAGTGTAGGAGGTACCACATCCAAAGTTACACACAAGGTCTTCCTCTATATACTTTTACATTACATTGCACTCGCTATACATTGTACTGCACATTTTGGGATTGGCTTGGTTACTTTGTAGGAACCAATCCCAATCCAGCATTCTCTGTCCATCTACAACTTCCTCTTTAGCTTATCTTTTTGTTCCCAAATTATCGTATCCATTGTCATCTTGTCCACTGTGAATAGTTCACCAGGTGTTCCCCTTTGTATTAGACAATACAGACATTCCGTTTCAAAGCCTTCTGAGTCAGTTATGTCCCATATCCCTGTCTCCCAAAAAATGGGACCTTCTTCGTGTTTAATTACTCATGTCAAGCCAGGTTTACAACTGTTTTAAATGTTTCCAATTCAATAATCATAAAATATCATTAAAATTGAATTTGTTCCAATTTTTTTTTCTTTAGCTGAAACTGTTTGTTT
>NW_027133559.1:0-9536 GCF_026122565.2 Emydura macquarii macquarii
CCAGCTTCTGGGTAGACATATCCTGAGTGTCCCAAAGGAAGTGGAGCTGGGCAGGGAATTTGTCTATAACTTTTAACTGGGCTACTGTTTTGCGTATTGAGAGACTTGCATTATTTTGAAATAATTTTTATATTTGTTTTTCAGAGAAGCTTGCGGAAGAGTATGGTAGGTTTATTTTGATTTTTCAGTTTAGCATTTAACCGATTGAACCCAGTTTTCTTTAAAATCCCGTAACAGAACTGTTGATGACTTTCTCTTTCAGCAAGTTGGTTCCTTACTTTAGAATATTTGTATTTATTTTCTGTGTGGCCTGAAATTGTAGGACTGATTTTTAGTGTCACTTTACAGTATAGAGATTCAATAATACTGTGCCTCCTCTGTCCATTTTTCCTATATGGACACAGGAGGTTAGCATAAGATATTTATGGTGTTTACATTCTCATGATGCAATATCTTCTACGGTATGGTTTGTGTTAGTATTTGGGGAAATCCTTTTGTGAAGATAAAAATATCTATTTTACATGTTGTTGTGCACTGCTATGGAACTGTAACTCTGAGTTTAAAGAAATGTTTCGTTTCATATTCTCAGCCACTAAGCATGATCCCTTATCACCCTTCTTCTGGCCCAACACAAGGGCATGGCTAGCAATAAGGGAGCATGCTTTGGCATCCATACTGCCTACCTTCAATAGATATTGGATCTGTTGGTAACAAGAACAGTTTAGAGCATCCTTCAGGCTGTTTTATTCTGCACAGTGGGAACGTCCCACTACAGAGCTAGCTCGGAATTGGAGCACATGATGAAAACGGAACCTTTTAGTACTCCACCTCCCCACCCCCACCCCTTTCTCCACTGAGTGTTCTTCAGTCACAGCTCCGGACCCCTTTGTACCATTCAACACAGTGATTAGGGTGTTCAGGTGAGAGGTAGGAAATCCAAGTTGAAATCTTTGACCCACCTCAGACAAAGGGTGAAAAGTGGAACTTCCGCATCCTGGTTGAGTGCTGTAACCACTGGGCTAATGGTTACAAAGGAGGTTGTCTTCCTCCCCATCCATTTGGCATGGAGTTAGGCACACACTGCTGCTTTTCACGTAAGATACAACTTAGGGCTCTGACTCCAGGAGACACTTCATGGGTGAGGATCCCAAGCAGAGTTAGGCACCTCCCTCCAGCTCACACTGAGGTGCCGAACTCCCTGAGGTGGCATGGCTTAGCATCTCCCGTTGGGTCAATCAGATGGCACGCTGCCTAGTGTGCTCGGCTTTTATGGAGCCCACTGTTAGATGCCTGTCGTTCCACCATGGGGACTAGCATCATTGTTGGAGACTTGAGGACCATGTGAGAAACAAGATCACATTACATCAGCTGTGCCTTTATTAAAATGTCTTTTAACACAGAAAACCCCAATTCATATAACTGTTGCATAAATTGCAATGGCTAGAAAAATAAAATGTCCAGCACCAGTATTTCCAATTCTTTCCTACTTGCATATCCATATGGAATCCTTAAGACAAGTGGAGATGTTTGGCTCCTGTTAAGGGTCAAAAAATGGTGACATCCAGGAAGCAATGACTTCCAGCCATCTGTCAGGCCCTATCTATAATAAGTTATGCATATGCCCAGCAAAGCTCATTGATATGCATGTTCATCTCTGGGAGCACCCCGATATTATCGGGGGAACTCTTCACCTGATAGTCCACTTGCACAGTCCTTCTTTTAATTGGTTAGCATTTACATCACCTTATCACCAGAGTAACATGCAGATACCTTAAGGAAGACTCTAACATTTCATCCTGATAACCAGTGGGATCATCTTGTAGTTTCTACTCATTATAGACATTTTTATCTACTCAGCAGCTAGTTTTCAAAACATCTGCATACAAATATAGACACAAGCTCAGCAGATTCATTAGTAAGGTAGCAGAAGTAAGTTAGCTTTATAATATCGTTAATTTATCCTAAGTCCTAAAGCCTAATTTGCTTAAGCTAAATATTTTACAGGCCTAAACCTGTAGGTTTCTTGCATTTCAGCATTAAAACCTTAAGCTATTATTTTAATTCATTGCCAGTCAAATATTAGTGTCCCATATCCAGCTCTTATAATAGATTAATTTATTAATTACAAGCTATACCACGTGGTGAATAGGGAGCCGGGGCACCTAGCTCAGGCCTTGTGAATTCCACTTGGGGGCTCGGTGCCTAAAATTAACATGCTGCAAAGCTGCGTATAACACCCAAGTCCCTATCTCATCTGGGGCACATTGCTAAGGCCAGAATACTGAAATAAACAATAGTGGGGCCTGAATTGTTGTTTATAGAGTCTCTGGTGGTCTGACACAGTGTGTACATGAATGAGAGGGAAGTGTGAAGGAGTTTGGTTTCTGTAAGAAAAAGCTGAAATCACACAATGCTCAGAAAAAAAGCAGGTTATACAATGAGATGAGGCATTGGCTTGAGGTGCAAGACAAAGCAGTTCTTAGGAAAACCAAGAACCCCCACTCAGGTTTCTAATCACGGGAGTTCAGAAAAGCCCATCTCTTGGTAAGGTGTATTGCATCTGTCTGCGTGTGCAATCAAGGGACTTCTTTGTGCATATGAATATACATTACTTTCTGCTGCACAATTAAATAACCCTTTATTGCTTCCTCAGCCTGTAACATCCTGCTGCCAGAGGCAGGAAAATCTTTAACAGGGGCCTCTTCTAATTGAATGTCTGTTATTTCTCACTCTGATTTCAGAATGGAGAAAGGCTCGCAATCAAGAAGGTAACAGAAAACAGTTTTCTCTCAGGATGAAGAAATCGTGTCAATACAGCAACCAAACTAGAAACATCCCATAACATGCTGTTATCCTGAGAATAAATCCTGAGAGCCATGCTAAGTTTTTACATAGTGTTGTGCAAAAATCACATTTATATCAGGACTTGATTCTGAATTCAGAGAGTGGCAATATCACAACACTATAATGTCATGGATTTATGTAGAGTCTCTCCTTATTTACACTGATGTGAGATCAGAATCAGCCCTAAATCAGAGTTTTATCTGAGGAAACACTAAGTCGGGGTCTCAGGATTTGAAGCAAGGTAAAAGAACAGATGAGGTGCTGGCAGTGATGGAGATTCTATTGATCATAGTAATAAGAGTACTGATGAAAGGGCTCATGATGCTGTGTAGCTGTGGCCAAGAGTGAAATGTGTGGGATTGTGATGACATTTGAAACCGATGAAGATAGTGGTGAAAAGTTAACTCTGGCAGCAGTGATGTTGATTTGAGATTGATGCTGATTATGGTGATGGTGGAAAAATGAGTGTGTTACTGAGGGATGATCATTAAGAGGATGAAAGAGAGCTGTAATCATGGTGATTTAAGGCAGATATGGATATGACAATGGTGACAGTAATTTGCATTTTATTGCCATTTTCTTGCGATCATCTCAAAGCTCTTTGTAAATATTAGTCCAGCTGGATCTTTCTGCTGGTGAGTTTGGTATTATACCCAGTCTATAGAGACTGCTTATGATATTTGAACAAGCTCACTCAATGAATTGGTGTCAAATAAGGGAATCAAACTCCTGATTCTCAATCCTCACCTCTAGGTTCCAGACCAAATATTATTTTCATTACTAAGATAGCCCATTATAACATTTATAGTACAACAATGAAGCTTATAAAGAAGTACAGTGATCCAGTGTAATAGGTATAATAATTTTCTTCTCTGTAATCTGATTGTCTGTGTGAAGATTAGTTTTTTTCCCCAACATCCCAGTTCAGCAAGTTACTTATGCAAGGGCTAAACTTTAGCATATTTAGGGTGGCACCTCTTCATGTGAGAACATTCACTGCATCAAGCCCCAAAGGCAGGTTAGGCAGGGGAACATGTACTTTGTGAATACCACTTGGGGTTCGGAATGCATTAGGCACCAGGCTGCTAGATGATATCAGGAGTTAGCTGGCTGAGTGCAATCCCAGCAGCCAAAGATTAGGCACCTTGGGACTTTGATGGTGGAAACCTAGGTGCTTAGGGAATTTATGTATGTTCGGGGTAAGGCAGCATTTTCTCAATGCCAATGGCATTTAAATGTTGGACTTATCTGCCTTCATTCCCATTGTGAATTCCACCCAAATAATTCAGAATCACTTTCAGTTTTGTGTGATCCCCAAACAACTCTCATATATCTGAAATATTTCAATACAAAAAAACCTTATCAAGTAGGCTTCAACCAGGCAAAATGTTCATCTGAGAGAAGAGTGCAGGATGGGGTCCACCCTATAAACTTCCCTTATCCCCACTCAAATTGACATTTGACCAGTACTTTTGATAACCCAATGTCCCTTTGCAGATGACATCACTCTTGATGCAGACACAGCTCACCCCAACCTCTCCATTGATAAGAAGAGTTTGAAACATGAAGCCCAACCTCATAAAGTTCCATCGAATCCCGAGAGGTTCGATTCGACTGTCTGTGTGCTGGGCTCTGAAGGATTCTCCTCTGGAAAGCACTACTGGGAGGTGGATGTGGAGAACAGCACTGACTGGGACCTGGGAGTGGCCAGAAAATCCACAGAGAGAAAAGGAAGGATTTCCCTGTCCCCTAAAGAGGGATTCTGGGCTCTGGGTCTGAGTGGGAGAGATTACTGGGCAAAAACAGACCCCTGGACCAGAGTCACGGTGCAGAGAAGGCCCAGGAAAATTGGAGTTTACTTTAGTTACGAGGAGAGGCAGGTGAGGTTTTTCAGTGTAACCGACATGTCTGTGTTGTTCACATTTAACGATTGTTCATTCTCAGGAGAGGTTTATCCATTCTTCAAAAATTCTCACAGAGATACAACGATGAAAATTTGTTCAATTAAAGAAGAGTAATACATTTAAAATGGCAGCAGTGGTCAGTTTTGTTGAACAAACTCAGCCAAAGCCTCCTGGTGTTTCATGACACTCTTGAACCAAACTGAACCAACATAACAGAATGTTTTGCAGGCAGAAGAAAGGCAAATGGTAAAAACATATCCTGTTAAATTATAGTTACATACAGTGCTAATGCTGCAGGAGGGCTTCCCATATAAGGAAGGGAACTATACTGGAATCTGTAAAACTGAGCTCTCACTAACAGAGCTATTAACTTGGAATATATATGTAACTTTTTTCATTGCTAACTACTATTTTATCTGGATAAGGCATGTTAGCCTCTCAGAGTAAGCAAATAATATTCTATATTATACCAATCTTTCTGTGCTTCAGGTGTATAACCAATATTCAAGTCAGGTATAAATACAGATGGGGTATATACACGATCTTTGGAAAGTCTGACAAGCTGCAGTGCTATCTTCTGGATGGGTTGGTAACAAACTGACTTTTCCTTTCTGTATCATGCTGTGTTAATCTTTGATTAATAATTTTTTAATAAAAGTTGATTAAACCTAGTTATTTGATCTCATATTCTTAATTTGTCATACCTGTAACAATATGTACTGATACAACTTTGGAGAAAAAAAAGATAGGCTGGCACCACAAACAGTACAGATCTAATTATCAGTATATCTTCCATAAAATATTTTTTCAGCCTTTTGACGAATACTGATATCTGTGTAGCCTTTTAAGAACGTGAAATTTCTGACACAGAATGTGATGGTTTTACTGAGGAAAACGCAGCACTGTTTCATACCACGATCGGTTGCCACTGACTTTGGAAACAAAATAACATCAAGCTTATTTTTGCCATGTTTTTTCTTATGGAGCCTGAATCACCTTAATTTGCCACGTTTAATTCCTTGTTTTCCTACTCACCAGTGTAACAGTTATCATTGATATGAGTTCCCATCTTGGAAAAGAGATTAATAGTTAACTAGAGCTCTCTCTTTCTCTTTGGACCTGCACCTATTTCATTATTTATCCACAGTGAAACAGCTTCAAGAGGAGAGACTGAGGCAGACACACATGAGGATATCCCATAGTACAATGGTTATGGTGCTTATAAAAAAGGCTACCTCCTTTCCCCAGCCATTTTCAGTGGAGTTAGGCATGCACCATTTCTGTTCTTGCAAGACATGGCTTAGGCCACTGACTCCAGTACAGGGGTTCCTGGTTGAGGATCCCAAGTGGCAAAAGCAGACTTATATGCCTAATGAGAGGGAAGCTTAGGACCCTAAGATCCTGCCCCAAGGGTTTGTGGATTCCAGTGATTTTCAAGGCATCTAAAAGCGAGGTGGTTCAATGCTGAACATTTCTATGCCCAAGTCCCTTTGTGGATCTGGGCCAAAGGGTTTTTATAAATATATCAGAGATCCAGATATGTATATCTGCCTCTCCCTTCTCCTTCCATGGTTTTCTCCATAGAACAGGGTGATCTGCGCCAAAGACATTGAGTTTGGCTAATTAGGAAGTAATGAAGATCTTATAAAACAGCTTCTGATGAAAAAGCAGCTACAGGAGTAAGTAGATAATTTGAATGGCTTGTACAGGTTATATGTTCTGTTACTGGGGTCTTAAAACTCAAAGCAGTGGTAACTTAACTCTTTTACTTTAGGCAGGGTCAGGAATAAATCAATGGGAACACAGCGCTTTTTTGGCTGATTGAAAAATTAATAGAAATAAGTGTGCTTTTATTTAAAATTCCTATTTGTCAGTAAGAGTAATTTAGACTCTTAGAGTCTCAAGTTAAATAATTCTGAGATGGTATCAGTAATTAGCAGCAGGTCAGTTGGCCAGCTTCTTCCCTGCCAGGTGTTAGGAAAAAGTCTCTTAGGATACATCAGAGAACTGCTTTAAAGTACACTTTATTATTTAGGTTTCTTATAACTAGCTTTTACAAAACACATAACTTATACTGACTCCTGTTGGGTCATTACTTTATTTTAACTTAACAAACTACTTATTAATAAAACATTTCTAACTATTTTAGCCATAATAAGCTTTTATATTAGTGGTGACCAAACAAGGTTTTTATTTATTTATTTTTAGTTTTATAATATGTTGATCTTTTTATTTTGATTAGCAGAAACTGCAAGCCTGCAGCTAATATTTAACCTTGCCTTTAAAAACCCAGCTTACCCTTAAATAGGCGGTGTTTTATTTTTATTTATTAATGGTGGCTGAATACACAAAGTATGGCTTCAATTAGCTTGGTCAAATTCTGGGGTAACGCTCCCCACAATTCCAGGCTAACCATGCTCTTATGATGTTAAGGGAATTATCTAATAAACTTAACAAAACACTGACTTTCATTTTTGAAAAGTTATGGAGAACTGGAGTAATTCCAATGAACTGACAAAAGTAAAAGCAAACCTCAGCACTGAAAATTGTACACATGCCAGAAAAAAAGGAGGTTACATACAAGGGCTCTTCAGAATCTTATAATTATAGCTAGATCTGGTTCAAAACAAATATGTCGATTATTGTACATGGGAATTTGGGGGAGTGGGATTGTGAATTTTTTTTTTAAATTCCAATTTTTTTTTATTTTTTACAAAGAAATGAAACCAAAATCTGTTTTTTGGTTTGGTTGGTTGGTTTCTTTTGTTTCCCTCAAAAAATTCTTTTTGGTAATACTTAGGGACTGATCTGGCAACCCTTATAAAAATGTAACTTCTTTTGAATTCAGACTTCTGCAGGTGATAGCTGCCTGGAGAAGGAACCGTCTTTTTGTGTAAGCACTGTAAGATCCTGGCCCATGACCTGGGGCTTCTAGTCCCTATCGTAATACTCCTAATAAATAACATATAATATCTAGTACAATTGGGTCCTGGACTAGGACTGGGGCTCCTATGCCCTACCATTTAATAAATAATGTATAGCACCTAGTGCAATGGCATCCTGGTCTTTGACTGGAGCTCCTAGATGCTACAGTTGCTACAGTAATAAAATAATAAAATACAGTATTACAATAATAATAATACTGTAGGGTACGATCAAATTGTAGATGTCACTTCTTAACTTTTAAATGCCTCCTTAAATTGATCTGCCCAGCAGGATTACACAGTGAAGTGTTTCAGGTTAGCAACTATCAAGCCTTCTAGATGGACGGGGAAAGGACATGTGGAAATGAATGACAGTTTAATATAATAACAAGTACTGTAAGAAACCGGGACATTCATGTATCAAGGCTCTTTAAAAATGATTTCTACATAATCTGAAATACTAAGGAGAGGAGACCCTATGCTAGGTTGAATGTACCACAGATAGAAAATGATCAGACCAAATGGAAGAAATGAAAGAAAACCCCCGAAAATTCTTCTTAAGAGTCAACATGATTCTAAGGTACAAAATACATAAAACATTAATATGAAAAAACAATATTTGTATTGAGACTTACATTTGCAGTGAGGATGTTTTAGGATCCCACATTGTGTTTTGGAATCAATGAACTGTCTCTACTCTGATTCTCTCTCTTTCATAGAAAATTGTTTTCAGGTTTCCTACCATGCCTAGTGAATAATTTACTATGGGCTAGATAAGGTGGGGGAGGTAAAAGTAAGATTATGAATTTATGTCCCCCCAAGCTTCTCTTTTGAAAGTATTATGCAGGTTGCCTTTGAGAACGAGGGGTCAGATATACAGTGAGCACTTTGTTTTTGTCTTTTATCCTTTCCCTGTGTGAGTTCATTTAGTGATTGTCTTGTTTCACCCACATAGTTGTAATTGAGGCATTTAGTGCACATCAATTTGCTAGATACTAAAAATCATAGAGTGAATAGAGACCCTGGATTTATGGCTTATTACAACAATCTGTAACTCACTAACAAACACACGCTTCCTCACTGCCTTTGCCACCCTCCTCCCTTCCCCCCCAGATGACTGGGGAAGTTTACAGGCCACTTCACCTGGAATGGTCTCTTGAAATTACTAAACTACCTATTCCGCCTTCTATTTAGCTGTGACACTCCTAATGCCTTGCCCAGAAGAATTCTGTATAAGCTCAAAAGCTTTTCTCTCTCTCCAACAGAATTTGTTCCAAGAATGGATACTATCTCATCCACCTTGTCTCTCTGATATCCTATGGTGGAAAGGGCTACAATAACACTGCATATGGATTAGATTGTAAATAGGACTGCTTTCCTTTGCAGAGATATTTGGGGGAATGAGACTCCCCACTTTATGCTGTTGCAAAGCTTCTCTTCACTTCAGCTCAGGTATGCTTGGGTGTTATGTGCCTGCTATTCTCTTCAGAGCACGTAGGCAGCGGAATTGATCCTGGCTAGCACAAGTGAGCTGGAGTGAAGAGGTGAGTAGCCAATTGCTACCTCCAGGAGTAAAAAGGAAGCAAGCAAGGAATAGTGCCTTAGTACTGAGGCATGAATGAGGCAAATTTTCCCACCAAAGGGTTACAAAAGCTATCCCCATATTGACTGGGAATGTCACCTCAGGTCAGGATGCAGAAATAAAGTCTCTAGACACCATTAATGATGGCTTTCTGGAGAATCTAGTCCTGAAACCCAAAAGTGGAGAGGCAATTCTTCATATGGGGTACATCTACACTGATGGTGGCAAAGTCGCCACTGTCAGATCGACCTATCTGGATTGACGGAGCGGTTAGTGAAGACT
>NW_027133560.1:0-9641 GCF_026122565.2 Emydura macquarii macquarii
GCTAAGCACCCATTGATTTCAATAGGAGTGAAGTGTCTGAGCTGCTTCAGCACTTGGACAAATCTCCCGAGGTGTCTGTCTGCACCTTTAGGTGCCTAAATCCCAGTGAAAAGCTGCTTCTTGGGCCTTAGGCCTGGTCAGCACCAGAAAATCAGATCGGCAGAACTGTCCGTCAGAGGCATGAAAAATACACACCCCGAAGTGGTGTAGTTAAACCGACCTGTGTCCCTGCCTCTCAGGGACGTGGGGTAACTGCACCGATGGGAGAACCCCTCCGTCGGCATAGGGAGCGTTTACACTGAAGTGCAACAGTGGGGAGCTGCAGCAGTGCCACTGTAGCGGTTTAAGTATGGACAAGCCCTTAGTGCCTCTTCTCTCACTGACATCGTATCTTCTGGAAGCTGTGATGGAATGATTGTTAGCACTGGTGATACAGGGACTGGGACTCATTATTCATTTTTCTTTTTCTGTCTTTCCTTGCAGAGGGGCTGGCTGCAGATAGAGGTGAGAATCCTGAGTAGCTGTTCTAGGTCAGTGTTACCCACACACTAGGGCACCCCCACACTTTCCAGGTCCGTAGGGCTCCAGGGAAAGGCACCTACCTTTACCCAGTTTACACTCTACGGCTCAGGGTCACCCATTCCCAGGCCATAGGGCTCTGGGTGCTGTTGTCAGTTGGCTGCGTGTGTGTGTGCTCCCTGTGTGTTTGCTGTCCCAGCTCTGGCAGAAAGCCAAGACTGCATCCCACGATCAAATAACTTGACACAACCACAAGATCTGCTGAGCAATGAAGGCACCTGGCCACGTTTATTGTCAAATGAGCATAGCACAAGATGCCCTATACGTGCTACACGTACACTTAATATTGTGTGTCCCTGACAATGGAAGAGCTCAGTGCATGGCAGGACTTTCCATTCCCCACTCGACCAGATGAAGATGTTTCCTCTGAGCCCCCTTTTCTACACTGATACAAACAAATGACGTATTGCCCTTCTGGCATGTAGTTACCATCTCCTAACGTGGCAAGGTACCGCCCTTTGATGTGGTGTGATAGCACCTATTGCCTTGTACCAGATGGTTCGGTCAAAACATCTCTATTCATCATCTTAACAAGATATTTCTATCCATTCTAGTGTCACGTGAGGAGGTCAGTGCACCTCGTTATCCCTGGGGTATTAGGATGTCCTGGGACCTTTCTGGAATGTGCTTATACTCAGTAATCCTTGGAATGTGTGTTTGTTTATACCAGCTCTGTTCTTGCCAGTTACTGTGAGTCTGCCAGCGTTCACAGCCTGACTGCTGCTAGGTTTGCTTTATAACAGACGTGACCATTACTTTAGCTCAGGCCTCGTATCTGGCCTGTTATGCTAGGCCTCATGTTTCCGGCTCTTCCTTTCTACTACAGGTGTAACCTGGTTAATTGAAGTGCCCACCCTTTCCGAATCCGTAGAGCTCTGGGCATAATTTTCTGTGGGTTTGTGGGATCTTTTACCAGCGAAGGAGCCTTACACAGTAATATCCTTATTCTCTCTTTATTAACAATGACCAAACATAGTACCCAAGCTAAGCATACAGGGCTATGCTCGCCAGTCCTG
Source organism: Emydura macquarii macquarii (assembly GCF_026122565.2). Classification (NCBI taxonomy): domain Eukaryota; kingdom Metazoa; phylum Chordata; order Testudines; family Chelidae; genus Emydura; species Emydura macquarii. The sequence goes on from NW_027133560.1 coordinate 1,596, forward strand.
ATTGAGCAGGGGGGCCAGACAAGGTCAGTCTGGTCTGGATTCTGGTTGTTGCATGTCAGGGTCATGCAGAGGATTCTAGCAGCTCTGATCTTTTCTTCTTCTAGCTGGTCTCCCTCTTGGACCCCAGTTTTTATGGTGAAACTTGAGTCCTCTTTAGCTACACCTTAACCAATCATATTACAAAATAATTCTTTGACCAATCTTAACCTATTGCAAAATAATTCTTTAACTAATCATACCTGACCACCTTAATTAACCACACTTAGTTATCTTAGTTATGCAACAGCCAGAAACAAAGAACCAAACAGAAATCATTCAATACACAATAAAGAAGTGGGTCCCATACAGACAAAACAATAAGAAGTGTAGAGTTTACAACCACAACTGTTGATAAATGATTCTTTGCCGGACAGATGCTATCAAACAACGTTTTCTTTAAGCATCTTAAGATCTGTTTCTTTATCTGGTGGTGGTATGTACCATTAGGACAGTAGCTCCTTCTTAACAGCCACTACATTGTCTGGATGTAATGTCAGGAGGGTGAAGATGTGACTGCATGCTGCTTAGCTTATGGCTGCTGTCTCTCCTGCTATGGCTGTTACTGCTTAGCCAAAAAACAAGACCTCAGACCTTACATCAGGGCACAGCAGCTGCTGGGAGCCTGTTCCCCTGTATGGAGCAGCCCCGGGCTGGGCGGGTGTGCAGTGATCTGCACAGGAGAGAAACCCAGCAGGTGAATGTGGGAGAAGAACATGGGCCAGAAAAGACAAAACAGAATCAGAACCTGTCCAGCCCTGGGCTGTTGTGAGATGGTGCAGAGCTGGGTGCGGTGGGAACAGGCCCATGTACCTGGCTAGAGTGGCTGCTGCACCGTCAGGACTGTTTGCATTGGGATAGCAGGGTCTGTCTCCCCTCTCTGCACTGGACCCCTCACCGAGTACCCCTGCGGTGTGAATTCTCACCTCTCTCTCTGCTGGTTTGTTCCAGGACTCAGAAGAGCCCGAGAATTTGCAGGTAACCGAGGCCAAACCTGTGTCAGTGACTCCAGCCCCTCCCCTGGCAGAGATTCAGTCCCTGCAGCTGCTCCTGGCACCAGCGCCCCGTAGTGCCCGAAACCTGGGCTCCCTCCCTGTGACCGGCCAGAGTCAGCACATCCCGGCTCCCCTCCCACCGGCCCCGGCACGGCTGGGCTCCGGCCAGTTCTGACCTCGGCCCATGAGCCTGTTGGGATCCTGAGCTCGTCTTCCCGGTGCCTCATCCTAGGGAATCACTGACCCTGGGGAGCATCCTGTCCGCTCCCCCGTCACCTGTCCTGGTCAGGGCACCCACCTGTCACCCCTCCTGGGCAGAGTCCCAGGCCCTGAGAGACTCGCTGGCTGCCCCAGGCTGGCCAGGCCCAGGGTGTCCAGCAGGGCCGTTGGTGCTGGCCCCGCGCTCGCTGCCAGAGCTCCCAGCTCCTGACCCAGCCCGGCCTGTTGCCTGGTGCTGACCCTCCCTGCAGATGGGGACGCTGCTGCTCTGATGGCTGAGCCTCCCCACCTGCCGCGGCCTCTGCTGCTGTGCTCTCTGGCCCAGCACGTGCTGGGACCAGTGCGGCGCTGCTGGGTGGCTCCTTCCCCTGGCACCTGGATTATCCGTGTCTGGGGCGAGTGGGCAGGGACCTGCTCAGAGACACACGCCCTGTTCTGCACCCAGAGGGCAGAGACCAGCCCGGGCCAGGCAGCAAAGTGCCACCTGCTGGATTAACCCTTTCCTTCCAGCCCCCGACCAGCCCCCAACTAGTCAGTGCCACTCAACTCCCCTTGCTCTGATCCCAGGGACACACGTCCAGTGCTCGGGGAGTGGCTGAGTGACCATGTGGGGCAGAGTAACTAGGACACTCTGCAGTGGGGAAGGCCCCGCGCTGTCTCTCAGCCCCCTAGGGGCTGGGCAGGGAGCGTTATTACTGATATAGCGCCCACCAGTGAGCCAGGCACTGCAGAGACAGAACAAGGGGCTGCCGGTCCCGCACGGCTCCTGGTCTGAGAGCAGACAAGGCCCAGCAGGGGGAGCAGCAAACTCTGGCTGGGTCAGGCAGAGGGTTTTGTAGAGAGCCGGCTGGCCCCGGGTCACCCCCAGTTCAGCATCCAGCCAGCAGGGGGCTCCATACCCCCAGGAACAGGGCAGGGGCAGCCTGAGGTTGGGGTGGGGCAGGCTCAGGGGAAGCCGGAGGCTGTGGGGCAGCGGGAGCAGGCAGGGAGCTGGGCCGGGGGGACGGGAGCTGGGCAGGAGGCACAAACACCGTGTGCTCAGCGCTCACTCAGGTTCTCACTCTGGCGCCAACTCCGCTGGGGTCAGACACCGCGGTGAGGGGCCCATACAGCCAGACTGGGGAGAGCCAGGCTTTGTCCGTGGGGGAAGGGGCAGCAGCTCTGTTACATGGGTGACAATTTCACCTCAGAGTGGCCTCAGTTTCCCCTCTTCAGCACTGCCTCAGTTTCCCCTCTTCAGCACTCCTGAATCTACTCAGCATAGACCAAAAGATCTGGAAGAAAAGTCCCCTGTTGCGGTTTACTTCAACTCTGCCCCCTGCAACCCACCCCTCCCTTTGACCCTGCCATCCTGGCACCTGCCCCTCCCCCCAACCACCCTCTGCACCCTGGAGCTCCCCATCACTTCACCCCCACACACCCTGTCAGCCACTTCTCCCCTTTCTCCCTCTGCTCCTATGTCTCCCATCCCTCCCCTTACCCTGTCTGTGCCTCCCCTCTTCCACACTGGTGTCCTCACCGCTCTCTGGTGCCCACCCCTTTCCCTCTGCCTCCCTAGGGCCACACCCACACTTCCTTGTGTCTGCTCCTCTGCTCAACCTCCCTCAATCCCTCTTGCCCCTCTTCTTTCCCTTGCTTCCCCCAACTCTTCAGATGCCTGCCCCTTTCCTTCCCCCTGTGACATTGGTCAGGTACAATCTCGATTGGTGAACAGCTTCGTGCCCTCAGTTCTCCAGTCTGGAGTGCCTTTTACACTGCTTCACTGTGAGAACAGCCACTGGGCGTTCACACACAGTCTCTAGCATGTCACTTGCTCCCAGCTACACAGGCGGAGTGCTATAGCCAGCCACTGCTGAGTTACACTGCAGGAGACACCAGCAACCTCCCCGTCCCCAAATGTCCACCCAGAAATGTGTGGCCAATGCAAGCTGATAGAAAGTCCGTCATTTCATTAATAGAAAACGCTATGCACAAGCCCTGTTATCTCAAGTGAAGGGTCCCAAACACGTCAACCAAACACACTGGGTTAGATAAAACACGGTTATTAACGACAGAAAGAAGAAATTTAAGTGATTACAAATAATGAGGCATAAAAGTCAGAACTGGTCACAAAGGAAATAAAAAATAAAACACAAACTAACATTGAACTTATCAGGCTAAAAAATTGAAAGCAAAAAAGTCTCTCACCCCAGGCTTCTGCAGCTCACTGGCTGGACACCTCCAGCCAGGACCTCTCCCCAGGGCAGGGTTGTTTCAGGTGTGTCTGTTGCCGGGAGTAGAAAGGAAGGGAGGAGAGGGGAGGTATTTGTGGGGTTAGTTTCTATTCTAGTTTCCTTTACTCTTCTCGCCTCTTTGAGAAATATTTGCAGCTGGGTTAAGGCGACAGCAGGGCTGTGGGACGGGGACCCCAGCTGTGTCTGTGCCAATATGTCAATTTCCTGCTCATCCCCTTCTGCCTGCCGAAGAACGGCTGCTCCCCAGGTGCTCATGGTGTGATTACGCTGACACCTGGCTGAGGCCTTCGTTTGCCTCCACTCGCCCCCCTATACCTCTGGCACCCACCCCTACTATCCTCACCTTCTCCCTATTAACAACTGCCCCTTTCCTTGCTCCCCTGTTGCCCCCTGGGATCTGCCCCTTCCCTCCCCCCATCTCTGTTTTAGTGCCCACCACACCCCTCACTCCCCCCCATGCTCCTGTGGTGCCTGCCCCACCCCTCACCCCCTTCATCCCCCTGTCACCTGCACCGTCCCCCGCCCCATCCTTGGCCCACCTGGTGCCCCCCACTCCCCTTGTGACCCCTCTGCCACTGGGGGCTGCCCCTTCTCCCGCTCCCTCTAGTCCTCTGGGGCCAGCCCATCTTTTACTCCCCCTCTGCCTCCCGGGGGCTCCTCTTCCGCCTTAGCCCCCCCGGACACCCGCCCCTCCCATCACCCCACTCTTCCCCCTGGCACTTGCCCCAGCCCTCGCTCTGCCCTCCGGTGATCACCCCTGCCCTAGACACCCCCGCTGCCCCTGGCTCCTGCCTCACTCTCACTCATTCCCTCCCCCCGATCCTGGCACCTGCCCCACTCCTCCTCCCCCACCCCTGGCACCTGACCCTCCTCTTCACTCCCCTCTGCCCCCTAGAGCCCCCCCTCCGCATTCCCCCGCCCCTTGGAGCCCCCCTTTGCCTCACCCCCCTCTGTGCCGTGGTGCCCCCCCTTCCCTTGCTTCCCTGTGCCCCCTGGAAGCTACCCTCCCTCCACCCCCTCTGTCCTCCTGGTGCCTGTGTCTTCCCTTCCCCCCACTGCCCTTGTGTCTGCCCCTCCCCCCTGCCCCTCCTCTGCCTCTCCCAGCATCAGCCTGTTCCCTCCCCTGCCCTGCCCCCACTGACACCTTCCCACCCACCCCTCCCCCACTCCAGCTCCTGCTCTCCTTCCCCTCAAGTTTGCTCCCATGGGCAGAGGGGCCCTGACTCCCCTTAACGGGCAACAACCCCCTCCCCCCCCAGGCATGAACAAGGACACAGATTAATTTCCCTTTGATCCCCGTGACCTGCCCCGGCCCTGACTCTGTGACTCTCTCCCCAGTGGACGTGACTCTGGATCCAGACACGGCAAATCCCTGGCTCATCCTGTCTGAGGATCGGAAACGTGTGAGACTCGGAGACACACGCCAGTATCTGCCCAACAATCCTGAGAGATTTGAGCGTCGTCCCTTTGTGCTGGGCGCTGAGGGGTTCCCGGGCGGGAGGCGTTACTGGGAGGTGGAGGTGGGAGACAAGCCTGAGTGGGCTCTGGGGATTTGTAGGGAATCTGTGAGCAGGAAGGGGTTGATCGGAGTCACACCTGAGGATGGATACTGGGTCCTGTTGCTGAGGGATGGGGTATACGCGGCCTGCACCTCCCACCCAACCCCTTTCCCCGTGAGCGTCAGGCCCAGCCGGGTGGGGATTTTCCTGGACTATGAGGCGGGCGAGGTCTCATTTTACAATGTCACTGACAGGTCCCAGCTCTGCACTGTCACTGGCACCTTCTCCGGGACGCTTCGCCCTTATTTCTATGCTGGTCTCAGTGCTGGGGGTAAAAACGCGGCTCCCCTGATCATCTGCCCGGTCCCAGCCCAGGCCGGAGGGAATCTCTGTCCCTGACAGCGACACCCGCGGCAGAGACTGTCCCCTCCCAGCGCTGAGCAGCCCCCAGGCCTGTGCCCAGGGAGGGGCTAAAGGGCATCACCTGCCACCTACCTGCCCCTCAGTTCTTAGCATGAGGCCTGTGAGCTGGGGGAGGGGAGAGGGGCAAAGAAGGGGGTGAGGGGAGCCGGCTGCTGGTCTGCGGGGGACCGGCAGGGTGTGTGTGAATTGGGTGGGGCACTGTCAGGGGTGGATGCTGAGGGTGGGGGAGTGAAGGGGGAGGTCAGGAAAGGGCCCAGCTGACATGAGGTAGACTGGCGGGGGAGGGGGAATGTAATGAGGGGGAGGGTAGAGGCTGAGGGTGGGGTGGGGAGGGGGCTGCATCAGCAGGAAGGGAAGAGCCCAGCTGACATGAAGAAGACTCTTGGGGGGATGTAATGAGGTGGAGGGGAGAGCTCCAAGGAGGAAGAGCCCCTGGTAGAAATGAGGGGGGAGAGCCCAGGGAGTGCGAGGGGGCCAGTGAGCGAGGGGAAGGTCCCAGCATTTCCTGCCCTGGGGGAATCTCTGCCCATGGCGGGGAGTGAAATAGCCCCAGGGGGCAGCGCGGGGGCAGGGGTGAGAGCGCCAGGGCCCTGCTGTACAGGCCGCTCTGCGCTGCAGCCTCAGCCTGTGGGGGGAGCTGGTCCCAGCGTGATGGGGGGAGGGTGGGGAGAGCTGGGGAAGGGGATTCGATAGCTGGGCCAGGGGAAGGGGGGGTGAGAACCCAGCCCCAGGGCTGTGTGACAAAGGGGAAAAAAAAGAGCTTGTTCTAATTTAGAAAATGTTGTTATCTATTGTAAGAAGGAGAAAAACAAGAATATTTTAATTTACATTTCAATAATATTTCAAAAAAGAAACATCTAAAGATATGTTGAGCAATGGAATTATATACATTTATTTTTTTATTCTTCCCTCAAATCTACATTAAAACTAATCTTCTATAAATACCCTCATTTGTGTTTCAACAGTGTCATTTCAGGAAATATTTATCCTAACAAAACGATTATTAAACTGTCACACAGGGTTGCTCATTTACACTGTACATGTGTTGTAAACATCACAACTACACACAGGTGCAGCTGTTCTCTCTCTCTCTCTCGCTCGCTCTTTATTGTCTTGACTGGTTCCCTCTGGAAGGCAGGGGACATGCACCCACCTCCTGCAGGAGTCGCACTGCACCTTTGCTAAGTAAAAAGATGAGACAGAATTAATTAAGCAAAATATTTCAATTAACTCACACAAGATTCTATAATAATATTCCAAGAACTTCGGCTAGAATTAATTCATGTCATTTTCAACTTTCTAGCTGCATACAGTAGGTGATTAAGATCTGACCCGCCATTTCTTGTTCTCCTTCTCACATCAATTAACAACACACAGTCTCCAACTTCAAATGCTATTTTCCTATATACAGGAAGCTCTTCTACCTTAGCCTTTATCGTTTGTTTTTCTTTAGAAATATTATTTCCAGGCAATGTGCTGTGAGTGTCCATTTTTTATTTCAATGAGCTCTTTGTGGTCTTGTTATCAGGACACAACAAATGTAGTTTGGTAAAGAAATAGACTATAGAGAAAGACTTGTATTCCTTAAATGATTCAGCACAAACAAACGTAATTGTATTAAGGAACCTGGCACTTAAAGACATTTATCATGCTATTTGGTGAAAACTTCATCAGCAAACTTTTCTTCTCAGTCATACATCAGTCCAAAGGGTGATATTTTTGTTGTCACGTGAAGTTTAGAGTGCCAAAAAAGTTGTTCCAGGAAATTCATCCCAACTGCTCTGGATTCTGTCCTCCATCTTCTGGAATTCTCTGTAAGAATAGTGATTAATTGGTCTAATTCCTTGAAATTAGTGACTGAACCTAAGTTCTTGAAGAGGTAGTTGAACAGAGGTATAAGGGGAGGCACATCACATGGCATTGCCACAATTGCTTCTTTTTTTTTAAACCTTGATGCAGTATGAACAGTTTCAATACAGTTCAATTTTGAAGATTTATTCAAAATATTCAATTCATGGCAGAGTGCCCTCTATTTACCTTAATTATTTGAAAATCCACACCCTCAAATTATCTTGTAATGGATTCATTTGGCTTTTCATCCTGTCTGCTGGTTTCTAAATGGCACGAGCTGGTGAAGCTATGTGTTTTTCCCAGTTTTTCACACAGAGAAAGGTTAAGTTGAAAATAGGTAATTTTTCCATAAACTTTCATTCAGAAATACCTGTGTTCCTTTCCCTATATTCCAATGAAATTAGGGGCAGTTACTGGGATTTCTTATCCAGTCTGATTGCACTATTACATGGGAAGATCTGCTGGTAAGCAGGTTAAAGCACAAAATAATTGTTGGTATCTGAAGTGACATAAAACTCTGTTGTCACCAACAATTTACAGCACAAACAATTTACAGACAATGGGGGGGATGTTCACTTGTAACTATCTGACTGTAGATGAGCTCCCCCATCAGCTCCTGGAGCCCCTGGCTGGCAGGCCCACTTGGGGAATTAAGCAGCATGTACAGTGCACCCGGCTACCTGCCCCAAGTGTCTTTATTACTCTTTATGCTCCAGGTACATCGCAGCACAGCAGCAGTTCTGTGGAGCCCTTCCTGCTGCCTGGCTCAGCCTTTTTCACCAGACTCCC